>NC_091341.1:31441213-31619589 GCF_038502225.1 Cherax quadricarinatus | reverse complement strand
ATAGTCACGTTCCACCGTGCCCCGCAACGTTGGATTGTTTGTCACCCATTCTCTCAATGGCATATTAGCCGAGAGCATCTCCTGATTAGACTCTCGGTAAATGTCCATCAACAGCCTTTCATCTGAGGTGGTACCTTGCATGTTGTCTACATAAAATAGGGTCTTCAGTAATTCTTTAAGTGGGCTGTTACAGTTCACAAGGTGGTAGTCTATGGTAGCCTGTAATAGGAATGGTGAACTAGTGGCACCAAACAACACTGCCCTGAATCTATAGGTATCATACCCTTGCTTGGGCACCTCCCTGTTAGCCAACCACAAGAACCTTGTGTAGTCCCTGTCCTGTGGCTGCAACCCAATACGTAGGAAGGCTTTGCTAATGTCTGCCTGCCGCATAGGCGTACTGTTCTGTCCTGAATCTCAACAACACATCTGCTAATTTCTGCGTCAGGGAGGGCCCTGTGAGCAGACAGTCGTTCAACGATGGCTCTCGGGGACTCACCTGCGAGCTGCAGTTGAAGACTACTCTGATGGGAGTGGTTACCGACTCCTTGGTGACTGCCATGTGTGGAAGATAATGGGTGTTTTCCCCAGGGCTGGCATTGGGCACTTTCTCAATGAACCCAAGGGCCAGCTGTTCCTTAATAATATCATCATATTTCCCCACCAGACCCTTCTTGGTCAGGCTGTTCACCAATGAATTCAAATGACCACGTGCCCTCTTGAAATTAGTGGGCAGCGTTGGGTGGCCCGGTTTCCATGGGAGTCGCACCCAATACTGTCCGTCCCTGAACTGCATATGGTTCAAGTAATCTCGATACGTCTCTTCGTGTTCGGGGGGTGGCTGGTCACCTTTAATCCCTACTAAATCCAGGTCCCATATTTTATGGACCGGCTCACTGTCGGATATGCCAACTTGCGCCTCTGACAGACCTTCGTGCACACCAATCCGCATCACCAGTACAGCCTCAGTCACTGTAATACCAGAGCCCTCCTTTCCCGGGGTCGCAGGGAAGTGAGCTGGTACTCTGCCTCCTACGATGTACCCCGCTGGAGTCCTGTACAGGCCCACACCCTCCTTGATAACCCTTCTCGTAGACACGAACTCGTCTAGGTAATCCCCTCCTACCAAGATGCCTACATTACTAACATTGTCTGTAGCAATGTCTGGTTCTGCTAGCTTCACACCCAACTGCCTCAAACGTTTGACTGCTGCAGCCAGTCCCCTAGTGGTAATGATATTGGGCAGCCTCTTCACCATCAAGGCTGAAATTTCCCGTCGATGCCCGGCTAACCTGACCGTCACATTGACTACTGGATAAGACCTGCGTGGGACTTCCCCACCAAACCCTTCCACCTTCATGTCAACTTTACCAACTGTCTCCAGCTTCAACCTAGTTGCTAGACTCTCTGCTATGAAGGATCTCTGTGCCCCACTGTCGAAGAACAAACGGGTCGTTTCAGACTTCTTCCTGTTCGCGACCACCGCCATTATGGTGGGCAAGGCCACCGAGCCTTGAAACTGCTCACCAGAACAAATTCTCGGTGCCGTACTCACCACACTCATCGCTACTTCCGACTTGTTCTTGCTCTCCGCCCTTTCTTGCGGTTTGCTCTCCTTAACTTGTGCTAATCTGGCATCATTAGGACACAGTGCACTGTGGTGCTTTCCCTTCCAGCAGCCCCGACACTCCCTGAGCTGGGTGTTACAGTCCCTGGCAAAATGTTCTCCACAACACTTGAAACAAAGTCTCAACTCCCTTAGTCGCTGAACCCTTTGGTTATAGGTGGTGAAGCTTGAACACCCTGAACTAGCGTGTTCTTCGTCACAAAACACGCACCGTCTCATACTGGCCGCTTTAGTGGCTTCTCCCTTGGCCCTGTGGGTGGAGGACTCGCCCTGGGCATAATACGTGCCTACCTTAGTAGGAGGTGGTTTAGGTCTATTTCTCGAATGTCTGGGGAAGTTGTCCGACTTCTCCTTGGTAGGTAATTTCTCCCCCTGACCTACGCTCAGGTGAGATATGAGATCCCCTAACCCTTCAATAATTTGTTTTATCGTGAACCTATTCGTCCGATATTTTAAGTGTAACTCATGCACTGTCGTGCTAGCCAGTTTCCTCTGAATCACCTGGCTAAGGACCCATTCTGAATCATTCTCATCATGCAAATCTCTGAAACTGTTTGTCAAGCTCATAATCTCAATACGGAACTTCTCTAGGCTTTGACGGTCATGTCGGCAAGCCTCTAGATCCAACAACCGATAAAGTATAGCTACCTTTATCTCCTCAGTGTTGCCAAACATGTCTTCTAATTGGTCTTTGGCATGTTGGTAATTAGTGTCAGTAATCTGGTAGTGCCGGACCAGGTCTAAGGCTTTACCCTTGAGCTGCGACCGCAAATACTGCAACTTGACGGCATCTGACAAATCGTTTCTGTCATCTATCTGGGCTCTAAACTGATCCCAGAAAGCAATGTACTCTGTTAAGGTTCCATCGAACATTGGCAAATTCAACTGGGGCAACTTGGGCAACATATTGACAGGTGTGTGGTTGTTTGGGGTACCTGCGGTGTTCAACCCCACCCTTGGAATACTAGCCTTTAATGTACTTAACTTATCTTTGTACATATTCATTTCCTGATGACAATCTACATCATCCTTATCGAATTCGTCCATAGCCTGCTGAAGACTTCCCTGGGATTCATCATCCTCAATAGCCTGTTGCTCATATGCTGAGAATGCTCATTCATAGGCTTCCCATTTTTCCCCCAAACTCTTCAAGCAGTCTTGCAAATCATCGCAGTCTACATTACTGCGTTGGCAAGTAGCCTTGCACCTGTTACGCATTCTGTTCAGATGCCCTTTGTATGCTGCTACTGATCGTTTTAATTTTGTTAACACTGAACCAGACTCTCCTGAAACCACATCTGCTATTGTCGAAGTTTAATGAGGAGTGTGACACTAATTGTACTTTACCCAGTCCACCCCACAGCACGTCACGGTGTTAGGTAACAATGAACGAGTCTTAAGGCTTCTCAACAAGCTTAACAATTCCCTTTGTTATATTGACTCTACTATGAATCAAAAATGTACACTGTTAGCTCTCAAATCCCAAACAAAAATGTGTATCGATGTGAAAGCTTAATCTAGCACTTAACTGTACAATGCCAGCAAATAATTACAGGACTTAACCTAGTCTCAGGTATAATTCACAAATCCCACATTAACATGAATCAAAGATGATGAAAATCACACAATAAAAGGGTGCAGTATACAAATTAAAATCACTTGGTTAACACAAGCAAATTCAACAATTCAACTTGTGAAACAGTAAATAAATAATGTATGTAACCAGCTTGGCCTGTGCCCAGCTTACTCTGTCTAGCATGGATGGTTGGATAAGGTAAATCCTAACCTAGCTAGTGTGCTATAACTTAAACCTGGCTTTAACTCCCTGTAAATAATAACTAGGTTAAATCTGTTCTAGCTACTATAACCTTTGTAAAATTTGTACAAGCCTAGCCTAACTGTGGCTACCTTGCAAATCCACTGTAAGTAATCAACACACAAGTCTCCTACTCTGGATTACTTGTAATCACTGTAAATAATTAAATTCACAAGCTTCTCTAGCCTACCTGGCCTGCCTGTAAATTACTGCAAATAACAACTTCTGTGTATAGTCAGCTTGGCCTAGCCTCTGTGTAACTTTGACCTAGGTGTGCTAACTTAACCTAACTTTTTTAAACTGGTTCCTAACTGTGGCCTAGCTATGATAGCTTAACCTAACTCTGTTAAACTGGTTCCTAACTGTGGCCTAGCTATGATAGCTTAACCTAGCTATTCCACATCACGGTTTTCGAAGGACCACTTTTGTGAAAATTTGTGTGGACTGCCTCCAAGTGAGTCGCCTACCCTGGCAAACTCTGTTGACACCGAGCTCTGAGGTGGGTACCTCAGCCTCACAAGTGGCTTATAGGACAGATTTTCACAAATGATTGGTATTGCAAGAAATCTCGCCTGCATGCACGTATAAAGGACCAACTTACTCGGTGTTGCAGCATATATCCTGATCTTCAACTTCCTAAGCCTAGCTTTAGCCCCTTTGGACTTCCCCTCAGAAACCACGTGCAACCGAGAGCATTAATTCCTGCAATATTCAATCGTTATTAGTGTCCTGCCTGCACCTCAGAAATTCCTATATCCAAGAGGGTATGTATCCACTAGTATAACTATGCAGACTCAGACACTAGCTTCAGACGGCTCTGAGACACTGGTACTTACTGGGCATGCTCTCTCTGCCGCACGCCGGGCCCACAGTTAAAACTCACTCACAATCTCCCAAGACACTGGCCAGAACCCACGGGAAAAAAGTGAAGATCTTGTCTTACTGTATGGGCTGTTGGAGGAGGTCATCTACGGTACATCGAGGTGCCTCTACCAGATTTCCCCAGGTCTCAGATGTGAAGACACGTGGGGGCGCCGTCTGCTGATCACGGCACGTCTTGCCCAGTTGGTGTCTGTCGTAAGAAGAGCGAGCTGGTCTCCCTTCCAGACCCTCGTCTCTTCGTTCAAACTAGGGCTGCCAGTTCTCCCTAGCTAACTTATCCTAGTGTTTGCCTACATTATCGGCCTATTACTACCTATGTTAAGGTCTTAGGTCTACTTTATCATTATCTACAGATGCCTTAGTAAACCTAATATTAGTGTACTACCAGTAAAACTACCTACTCCTTCCCTGAAGAGTAATTCTATAAATTAAATAAGCTTACCAACAACCGCCAACCAGAGAATGCCTTGTTTGGGAGGGTTTAAGGGCCGCCCGGCTCAGCCGACCCGACGGCCATGCTGGATCTGAGCTGTGGAACTATTTGGACCAAATAAATTTCCACACGTCTGATGTTATCATGTGCTCTCAACATACAACACTGCTTGACGCTCGTTGAGGCTGAGCCTCGCTCTCTCAGAGCCTGCCTGCCTCTCTGGGTGTTATGCGAAATTTCTTTCAAGTTAGGACATTTCCACGATTTTTTTTGCCACATCTCATTATTCTCAGCATCAATACAGCTCCAAAATGTTTATTATAAGTATCCAACCTTAAAAAGCATTTTTGTATTGTTATGGAGCTAGAGGTATTAGTGGTCTGTAAACTTGCAAAGTTGCAAAACAAATTTAAATGCATCCCAAAGCAGTGCCGTAACTACGGGGAGCCTGGGGGATCCGCCCCCCTCTCCCTCACTAGAGCTGTGGGCTCCCCCCCCACTTGAAAAGGAGTATCTGCATAGTTTTGTGTCTAGAAAAGTAAATATATATATATATATATATATATATATATATATATATATATATATATATATATATATATATATATATATCGGCTTTAAAATCTCAAATAATTCGGGAGGGCATGCCCCTGCCATGTAAAGGATTGGCCCCTCCTTCCCCTCGCCCCAAAATGAAAACCCAGCTACGACACTGGCCCAAAGCCCAAAGAGGGCCAAAGGGGGGGGGGCCCGGGCCCCCCCCTTATATCCGCGCCTGCCTGAGAGTAGTAAGTGATCGTTGTTCATGCGTGCATCAGTTATCATACTTCCTAGGTTTTGACTAAATTGGCTAATGTTTGATTGTGGAACTCTGTAGATGTTTATCACTGTGAGAGGTTTTTGTAGGTATTTGGATTTGAATTTAGCTATTATATATTCCCCATGTTCATCCCTTGTGCAAGTATGAGTGATACATTCTAGTTGGTCTGAGTAGTATATAGCTGTGCCACCCCCTTGTTGGTCTGAGTCAAGCTCAGTGCCATAGGTTAGCTTTAGTGCCATTTAGAAAAAAAGTGTCATTTGAAAACAGGTGAATTTGTAAATGAAGTGATAAGCCTATAGAGGCAGGTGCCAGAAGTCGCCAGAAACTTACCACAGTGGTCAGCTGTTTTAATAATCTTCCTGGCCTGCTAGTGTACTCGCATATAATCTAGTGATACCAGTGAATAGCAGAATACAGTGTTGTAGTAGCAACTAACCAGTATTATAATGGTACTTAGTGGAGTGGAGTGACTTTCATTAGTTTCTTTTTTCTTGAAATACCACGGAAAGCACTAGCGACCGTTTCGGTGGTTTTATCAGGAATGGGTACTAATTCACTGTACTGCATCAGGGGTGTCACTAGCACGTTAAGAGACCATACAATAAGTGTCAGGGGCCCGAGACCGTTCAACTGCCTCCCAGCATACATAAGGGGGATTACCAACAGACCCCTGGCAGTCTTCAAGCTGGCACTGGACAAGCACCTAAAGTCGGTTCCTGACCAGCCGGGCTGTGGCTCGTACGTTGGTTTGCATGCAGCCAGCAGCAACAGCCTGGTTGATCAGGCTCTGATCCACCAGGAGGCCTGGTCACAGACCGGGCCGCGGGGGCGTTGACCCCCGGAACTCTCTCCAGGTAAACTCCAGGTAAACCTGGTTATACAAACAAACCCCGTTCTTCTGACCTTTAATATATTTTTTTTATATTTTATTTAAAAGCAACATACACATAAACCATAATAAGAAAAAAAAACACAACCGACAATTAGCAAATCAAAAAACCGTGGCAGACAATGTCAGTACACACACAAAAAACAAAAATCAAAATATATTTTAACACACTGATATAACAAAATTCTACTGAAATAAAGCCAATCAGTTTACGGAAAAAAACATACCGACTATTAAACAAAACGTCGGAGTCATTATAAAACATGTAGGAATAATTCCTATAATCATGTATAAATGTATATACATGTCCAGTATAGACTGGAGAATACACTAGACCTCATCGTCACTAACAATGATGATCTGATAAGAAATGTCACCATATCAAAAACAATATACTCAGATCACAACATAATTGAGGTTCAGACATGTATGCGTGGAGCCCCAGACCAACATAATGAGACTAGTCACGAGGGAGCATTCACCAAATTCAACTTCATTAACAAAAACATAAAGTGGGACCAAGTAAACCAAGTCCTAACCGATATAAGCTGGGAAGATATACTAAGCAACACAGACCCCAACTTATGCCTAGAACAGATTAACTTGGTGGCACTCGATGTATGCACAAGGCTTATTCCTCTAAGAAAAAGGCGGAGTATATGTAAAATAGAAAGAGACAGGCGCTCCCTTTACAGGCGACGGAAAAGAATAACAGAGCGGCTAAAAGAGGTCAATATATCTGAAATGCATAGGGAGACACTGGTCAGAGAAATAGCAAGCATCAAACTTAAGCTAAAGGAATCTTATAGGAGTCAGGAATCGCGGGAAGAATTAAAAGCCATAAATGAAATCGAAAGAAACCCAAAGTATTTCTTCTCCTATGCAAAATCAAAGTCGAGAACAACGTCCAGTATTGGGCCCCTGCTTAAACAAGATGGGTCATACACAGATGACAGCAAGGAAATGAGTGAGCTACTCAAGTCCCAATACGACTCAGTTTTTAGCAAGCCGCTAACCAGACTGAGAGTCGAAGATCAAAATTAATTTTTTATGAGAGAGCCACAAAATTTGGTTAACACAAGCCTATCCGATGTTATCCTGACGCCAAATGACTTTGAACAGGCGATAAATGACATGCCCATGCACTCTGCCCCAGGGCCAGACTCATGGAACTCCGTGTTCATCAAGAACTGCAAGAAGCCCTTATCACGAGCCTTTTCCATCCTATGGAGAGGGAGCATGGACACGGGGGTCGTCCCACAGTTACTAAAAACAACAGACATAGCCCCACTCCACAAAGGGGGCAGTAAAGCAGCAGCAAAGAACTACAGACCGATAGCACTAACATCCCATATCATAAAAATCTTTGAAAGGGTCCTAAGAAGCAAGATCACCACCCATCTAGAAATCCATCAGTTACGCAACCCAGGGCAACATGGGTTTAGAACAGGTCGCTCCTGTCTATCTCAACTATTGGATCACTACGACAAGGTCCTAAATGCACTAGAAGATAAGAAGAATGCAGATGTAATATATACAGACTTTGCAAAAGCCTTCGACAAGTGTGACCATGGCGTAATAGCGCACAAAATGCGTGCTAAAGGAATAACAGGAAAAGTCGGTCGATGGATCTATAATTTCCTCACTAACAGAACACAGAGAGTAGTCGTCAACAGAGTAAAGTCCGAGGCAGCTACGGTGAAAAGCTCTGTTCCACAAGGCACAGTACTCGCTCCCATCTTGTTCCTCATCCTCATATCCAACATAGACAAGGATGTCAGCCACAGCACCGTGTCTTCCTTTGCAGATGACACACGAATCTGCATGACAGTGTCTTCCATTGTAGACACTGCAAGGCTCCAGGCGGACATCAACCAAATCTTTCAGTGGGCTGCAGAAAACAATATGAAGTTCAACGATGAGAAATTTCAATTACTCAGATACGGTAAACACGAGGAAATTAAATCTTCATCAGAGTACATAACAAATTCTGGCCACAAAATAGAGCGAAACACCAACGTCAAAGACCTGGGAGTGATCATGTCGGAGGATCTCACCTTCAAGGACCATAACATTGTATCAATCGCATCTGCTAGAAAAATGACAGGATGGATAATGAGAACCTTCAAAACTAGGGAGGCCAAGCCCATGATGACACTCTTCAGGTCACTTGTTCTATCTAGGGTGGAATATTGCTGCACACTAACAGCACCTTTCAAGGCAAGTGAAATTGCTGACCTTGAAAATGTACAGAGAACCTTCACGGCGCACATAACGGAGATAAAACACCTCAGTTACTGGGAGCGCTTGAGGTTCCTAAAACTGTATTCCCTGGAACGCAGGTGGGAGATACACATGACTGTATACACCTGGAAAATCCTAGAGGGACTAGTACCGAACTTGCACACGAAAATCACTCACTACGAAAGCAAAAGACTTGGCAGACGATGCACCATCCCCCCAATGAAAAGCAGGGGTGTCACTAGCACGTTAAGAGACCATACAATAAGTGTCAGGGGCCCGAGACTGTTCAACTGCCTCCCAGCACACATAAGGGGGATTACCAACAGACCCCTGGCAGTCTTCAAGCTGGCACTGGACAAGCACCTAAAGTCAGTTCCGGATCAGCCGGGCTGTGGCTCGTACGTTGGTTTGCATGCAGCCAGCAGCAACAGCCTGGTTGATCAGGCTCTGATCCACCAGGAGGCCTGGTCACAGACCGGGCCGCGGGGGCGTTGACCCCTGGAACTCTCTCCAGGTAAACTCCAGTCATAAAGAATTTAGTCCATTGTGCATTCCGAAACTGAGCATGGAAAGGGAGAGCACAATGTGTTGGTCTTTTCTGAGTAGAACGAGAAGGTGGCAAAGAAGTATCATTGGGCAATTGTTGTTGGTGTTTAAGAGTGGGACCAGTGTTGGTCCGATGTGGGACGGGCTAGTGATTCAAAAATTGCCGCACTGTAGAGGGAGAGGCCAGAAGCATAGTCAAAGGAGAGCGGAGGTCAGACAAATCGAAGGAGTCAGTCGAAACCCCGGCACCTGAAGTGGGTGACGAAACAGCACCAGCAAGAGGTACAGGGGCCTTAGGAGTGTCTGAAGAGTGGTCAAAAGACAAGGCGAGGTCAGAACGGGGTGCGGTAACAAGAAGGGGCCCGGGGGTAGCAGGGTCATGGATTGGGTCCTCCATGGTTAGGTTACTTCTTTCTTTTTGTTAAGAAAAAAAAGAAAGAAAAGAAAATAAAAATAAAAAAGAATAAAAAATGGGGGACTGGGGAGGGATAGTTCCTAGGAGGAATGAAAAGGCCAAAAATCTCCCTCCATGCCCAAGAGGACCTCAGCACCACAAGTAGCGCAGATGTGGCATGGAACTCGTGCCATACTCTACCCTTTTTGCCAGTAAACCAGCAATCTGGGATAGCAACCTCATATCTGCCAAGCTACCTCAGTGGACAAAAGAGAGGGCGTCCAGATATCTGCCACAAAGCATATCTCCTTTGGCCACCACCCCCAGAATCCGAAAGCAGCCTCCAGAGATACACCCATCACCCGAAAGACACCCAAAGCCACTCCTCGGGAGACTGGACAGGGATTGGGGCATCTCCAGGCTATCCAGATTCCATGGCAAACTACACCACCACCAAGAACCTCAATGGAATAGGATTGACCCCGGTACCCTTTCCCCTACCCAGGAACTAGCGTGCCAGTGGGAAAAATCCCAAAGGCCAAAAATAGGAAGGGCAAAAGGGAGGGGTGAGGAGGAGGAGGAGGAAAGGAAAAAGGGAGGATGGCGAGGATTAGATAGGGAAGGGGGGATTGGGGGACAGTTAGGTTTGTTCTGAGGAAGGAGACCAACAGGTCTAATTCCTCAGACAAAGAGCCTCTTCACCACGCCAAGGAGCCCCCCTTGAAGAGGATGACGTGGCAAGTGATTACCCTTGCCCACTTAAAATCCAAAAGACGATGTGAGGTCCGATTATATTGATAATGCAGCACATTTCAAACTTACTGCATGGGCACATGCAGGAGACCACCAATGCATGCATGTCTGAGAATGCCTGCCTGAGGTTTGAAGAGTAGAACGTGACACTGCAGTCAAAACTAAGGTTGAAAACTGGTGCACCAGCTCATCAACAGAGGAAGAAGAAGAGTATGAGTCCCAGTTCGCTCATCCAAATTGCCAATGGGGGCTACGAGGCGGTCAGGAATAGGTAATTGAAGTAAGGATAGGAAAGTGATCAGTCATGCAAATCTGGGAGAACAGGCCAAGCATACTGAAGTGCAATTGACGAGGAGCAGATAGAAAGATCAGTGCGAGAGAGACTGATTGTGAGTCAAAATGCATAGGAGCACCCATATTTATAACATGAAGAGAATGAGAAGTGAGAAGAGTCTCCAACTGATCACCATGAGAGTCACAGTGGGACCCTCCCCAAAAGTGATGGTAAGCATTAAAATAACCTAACAAGATGGGCGGTGGCAGAGAAGAGATCAAGAATGCAATATCCGAGATATCGAATGCATGGGAAAGGGAGAGGTATAGAGAGAACTTTATATCATCTGTGCAAATAAATACAGGCTGCAGTATAATGCAGCAGAGAATGAACAAAGACCTGTTGATTGGTATACCAATTTGTGCAAGAAGTGCACTCTCATTAAATGATTTATCAGGAAAGAGATCAGAAGAATACAACAGCACATAGCCTGAAATGGGACGAATAACAGCTGAACGAATTTTGGGCTCTTGTAACCCAACACACACTGGGGAAAACTGGGAGAGCAACACCTGGAGCTCTCCCCAATTTCCCGAGTCCATGAATATTCCATTGTAAATAAGTCATTATTCACAAAGATAGGTATGCCAACAATAAGAAACGATAAAATCTATGGGCTATTAGGGTCAGTGAAGTCAGTGAGTGGGGGCAATGGAAAGCGTGTAAGCAAGGAGGAATCAGAATGCTGTGATGGGAAAGATTACTGCGAGGGTCGTGAAAAATAAGAAGGGGCATAAGAGGGTGCACTGGAGTCCATTGAGGGTTTTGCCTCCGCAATATAGTTGGAGATAGCATCAAGTGTTTCAGCAGAGAAGAAGATGCTGATACTATGACTTCAGAGACAGGTGAGGGAGAGCAAGTAGAGATCAGGAGACTATGGAGGGAACCAAAGAGGTCAGAGGGGAGGGGAGTATGGACCAGGAGAGATGTGCTGGCAGGGACAGAAGACAGAAGGAGAGACCTGTGGGGGAACACAAGAGGAAGGGAGCCAGAAGGGGGCTGCAGAAGAAACCTTGAAGGGAACAAGAGAAGAGGGGACCACACGAGGGGATTGAACCTCCACCTTCATGAGAGTTAGAAAGGGGGCTAAAAGGAGAACTGTTGGGGAATTGTAAGTGCTGGAGAAATGCGAGGAGACTTGGACATAAGAGATAGGTTCAACTTCACAGGTAAGAAGTGCGAAGAAGGTGGAGGCATGCGAGGCCTCGCAGACTGAGAAACTAGCCAGCGAGAAGATGAAGAAGTAGAGGTAGGAAAAGATAAAGAGGGGGGTTTCAGAGGGCAAAACCACGAAAGAATTAAGAGACAGGAGGTGACCCTGGAAGACACAGCACTGGAGGAGCTGGTAGGCAGGGAGACTGCCGAAGATGGAGGTCTCCTAGCTACTCGAGAATAAAGAACATGAGGAAGTCTCTCCTGAAGGCAGAGCTGGGACAGCCATAGCATAAGGCCTTCATTCTCCTTAAGACAACAGATTTCACATTCATTAAAACAGACCTGACATGAGTGGCAAAAAGAAGGGCAAGTTTCATTGCAATTAAGACAAATGGGTGAAGACTGCAAGATGTATCAGCATGATCTGCTGCACTGCAGACTGGGCACTGTTGCAGACCAACAATTTTGACACTGTTGGGGCATAGGAATCATTTTATGGACCACTAGGCGATGTTCTGCAATATAAATGGAGCACAGGCGCTCATGACAGTCAAAGGTTAAGCAGGCGATGTTACTGGGAAAGCGCCTCTACCTGTGAGCAGGTAGGGCATATGTATCCACTTTGAAAATCGGAAGGTCCTGGAGGGCTAATTGCTCTAAAATATCGTCACCACAAGACACAAAATCATGCTGTACAATGGAATGTAGTAAGACCACCGTACCACTGCAAGAACTGAGAGTAGCATGATTGTGAACTGTGACAGGAATGTTATCAATAGAAGATGGGAAAGATCATGAGCTTGGCCTGTGTTCTGAACTGTAACAATGCACATACTGCTCTGAAGAGTGTGAAACGATATATTGTGGTCTGAAAGATAATCAGTAGGAGACATCGGTTTGCAAGATGTGCAAGGATCAGAAGCACTACAAGAAATGAGCAGAGCCTTAGCACCTGTAGCAGGTGATGAAGCATCACCAGTAGGAGGTACAGAGGTATGGGAAAAGTCTGGAGAATGGTTCAAAAATGAAGCTGGGTCTGAACAGGATGCAGTAACAAAAAGAAGCCTGGGAGGAGGAGGGGAGGTCAGAGAACGAAGTTTCCATGATGGTGGTACCTCTTTCTTATTTTAAGAAAAAAAAAGAGAAAGAAAAAAAAGAGGGAAAACAGAGTGAGAGTTACTAAAAGGCATGAAAGGGCCAGAAGTTCCACCCCTCATCCAAGAGGACCTCGACACCACTAGCAGTGCAGATACAGTGTGGAACCTGAGCCATACCATACCCTTCACGCCTATAAACCAGCGCTCTGGTATAGCAACCACACATTCACTAAGCCACCTCGGTGGACGAAAGAGGGCAGTCGGATACCTACCACAAAGTATACCTCCCTCGGCTGCTACCTCCCAGAACCGACAGGCAACCTCCAGAGAACCACCTGTCACCTGCAAGACACCCTGCCCCACCTCCTGGAAATCCAGGAAGGAAGCAGGGCACCTTCAGAGATTCCAGATTCCATGGCAACCTACACTACTCCCGAGGGACCCCATGGAGTGGGATGAACCCCAGTACACTCTCTTCTACCTAGAAACCATAATGCCAGAGGAGAGGACCCCAGAAGCCACAAATGGGACAGGGAAAAGGAGGAATAGGAGGGGAGGAGGAAAGGGATAATGGGATAGGGAAGGAGGAATTGGGAGGTAATTAGGTTCGATCTGAGGAAGAAGACCAAAAGGTCCAGTTCCTCAAACCAATAGCCTCTTTACCACGACAAGGAGTCCCCCTTAAAGAGGAACTCGGATCAATGTTCTTGCCAATAGTTGCGAAGGTTGCTAAAGATTACAGCAAGATAGTCTGAGAATGGAATACCTCTATATGAAACTGAAAGGTCATGTACTGCTGAGCACATGGCAGAGTCTGCCTGCTTGTTGCCCTGAACCTCAACATGACCAGGGACCCAGCAGAAAACAATTTCTGTTTTAGCTAGAAATGCAGCGCAACCAAGATGAGGCAAATTAAATTTTCTGTTAGTTTTTCAAAGCACTAAATGAGTCAGACTACCACAAATGTTAAGGTAGGCCTGGGGACAATAGGTATAATTGCTATGAGAATTGCATACAGTTCAGCGGTGAAAATGTTAGCAGAGTCTAATAAGTGACCTTCCAGAACAATATCCGGGAACACTGCTGCAAATCCGACACGATCAGAGGATTTAGAACCATCAGTGTAAACTGCAATGACTTGAGAATAAGACCGGAAGAGGTTAAGAAAAAGTGAGTGAAAAAAACTGTAGGTATATGAGCTTTCACACACGGTAGTGGGGAAGAACAGACTGCACAAGTTATCAACAAAAAGTGATGACCAAATATTAGATGGGAGAACAGAGGCCAGATCATTTATAGCAAATGAAGATTGAGACACTTATGCAACATATGGGAATCTTTATTCAGGAAACGTTTCACCACACAGTGACTTCATTAGTCCAATACAAAGCAGAAAGGTGTAAGGAGAAAAGGAGTTTGCGGTAGTCAGTCCCTCAGCCTGGAGTCGATGTGTTCAGTCCTTCAGTCTTGTAGAATATACAGTATATAAGCCACGTCTACAGCCCTATGCTGTATATTCTACAAGATTGATGGACTGAACACATCGACTCCAGGCTGAGGGACTGATTACCTCAAACTACTCCTCTCCTTACACCCTTCTGCTTTGTATTGGACTAATGAAGCCACTGTGTGGCGAAACATTTCCTGAATAAAGATTCCCATATGTTGCATAAGTGTCTCAATCTTCAACTTTTCGGTTTTTCAAACCATTCATCACACACTCATTTATAGCAAGTAGAAAAAGAGTGGTGTTAAGAACACATCCATGAGGGACACCTTCAGCTTGGGCAAAATCTGGAAAAACAAATTATATATTAACCCGAACACAGAAATGTCTCTCAGATAAGTTTTTAAGGGAAAGTGGCAGACTGCCTCAGGGCCAAGATATTATATCTCCAAGTAGTGTCATATGCCTTTTCAAAATAAAAACAAACAAAACAAAACTGTGATGATTGAGTAATTACTAGCTAAGGCATCACAAACATTATTATCTAAGTTGAGTAAAGGGTCAATAGTGGAGTGGCCCTTACAAAACCCAAATTGACTAGTGGAGAGACTACTGTGCATCTCTTAATACCACACCATACATCTATTTACTGGACATTTCATCAACTTGCAAACTGCACTAGTAGGATGTATAGGATGATAGTAAGAGGCATCATGGCCCAATGCACCTGGTTTACAAAAAGGCAGGACAACAACAGTTTTCCACAGCTAGGGAAGAATGCCTTACGACCAGATAAGATTAAAAAGATGTAAGAGGGTTGTGATGAATGGTTTGAAAAACCGACAAGTTGAAGATTGAGACACTTATGCAGCATATGGAAATCTTTATTCAGGAAACGTTTCGCCACACAGTGGCTTCATCAGTCCAATACAAAGAGGAAGACTGATGAAGCCACTGTGTGGCGAAACGTTTCCTGAATAAAGATTTCCATATGCTGCATAAGTGTCTCAATCTTCATCATGTAAGAGGGTTAATGGATGTATATGAAGCATATGAATATGAATGCCATCAGGCCCAACCACCGACGATCGTTAAGTGGAAAGTGTTCTCTGGTTCCAGAAGCATAAAAGGCTTATCTCTATAGCCAACAATTTCAACCAGAACAATGGCTTCTATAACATAGCTGAACCACTTGGCAAGAAACTTCTTCATCGCTATCCCACATAAGAACATAGAACACTGCAGAAGGTCTACTCACAACTTGTCCAATACTCCTGCCAAGCTACCCAAGACTCTATAACCCCACCCAGTGGATCATCAGATGCAGCATTCTCCACCTGACCTCAACATTCTGAACCTGACTATAAATACTCCCGTACCTTCCACCCAGGTAGATCTGTTGTGACTTGAAAAAGCCCACTGTACTCACCTAATTGTACTCACCTAATTGTGGTTGCAGGGGTCGAGACTCAGCTCCTGGCCCCGCCTCTTCACTGATCGCTACTAGGTCCTCTATCTCTCTGCTTCCTGAGCTTTATCATACCTCTTCTTAAAACTATGTATGGTTCCTGCCTCCACTACTTCACTTGCTAGGCTATTCCACTTCCTGACGAATCTATGACTGAAGAAATACTTCCGGTGACCCGGTGGCCTGGTGGCTAAAGCTCCCGCTTCACACACGGAGAGCCCGGGTTCGATTCCCGGCGGGTGGAAACATTTCGACACGTTTCCTTACACCTGTTGTCCTGTTCACCTAGCAGCAAATAGGTACCTGGGTGTTAGTCGACTGGTGTGGGTCGCATCCTGGGGGACAAGATTAAGGACCCCAATGGAAATAAGTTAGACAGTCCTCGATGACGCACTGACTTTCTTGGGTTATCCTGGGTGGCTAACCCTCCGGGGTTAAAAATCCGAACGAAATCTTATCTTATCTTATCTTATCTTAACGTCCCTGTGACTCGTCTGAGTCTTCAGCTTCCAGTTGTGACCCCTTATTCCTGTGTCCCCTCTCTGGAACATCCTATCTTTGTCCACCTTGTCTATTCCCTGCAGTATCTTGTATGTCGTTATCATGTCTCCCCTGACCCTTCTGTCCTTCAGTGTCGTCAGTTTGAGTTCCCTCAACCTTTCCTCGTACGACATTCCCCTGAGCTCTGGGACTAGCCTTGTTGCAAACCTTTGTACTTTCTCTAACTTCTTGACGTGCTTGACCAGGTGTGGGTTCCAGACTGGTGCTGCATACTCCAGTATGGGCCTAACATACACAGTGTACAGTGTCTTGAACGATTCCTTATTAAGGTATCGGAACGCTATTCTCAGGTTTGCCAGGCGCCCGTATGCTGCAGCAGTTATTTGGTTGATGTGTGCCTCCGGTGACATGCTCGGTGTTATGGTCACCCCGAGGTCTTTCTCCCTGAGTGAGGTCTGTAGTCTTTGTCCACCTAGCCTATACTCTGTCTGCGGTCTTCTTTGCCCCTCCCCGATCTTCATGACTTTGCATTTGGCAGGATTGAATTCGAGAAGCCAGTTACTGGACCACATGTCCAGCCTGCCCAGGTCTCTTTGCAGTCCTGCCTCATCCTCATCTGATTTAATTCTTCTCATCAACTTCACATCATCTGCGAATAGGGACACTTCAGAGTCTATTCCTTCCATCATGTTGTTCACATATATCAAAAATAGCACGGGTCCTAGAACTGACCCCTGTGGGACCCCGCTTGTCACAGGCGCCCACTGTGATACCTCTTCATGTACCATGACTCGTTGCTGCCTCCCTGTCAGGTATTCCCTGATCCATTGCAGTGCCCTCCCTGTTACATGCGCCTGATCCTCCAGCTTCTGCACTAATCTCTTGTGGGGAACTGTGTCAAAGGCCTTCCTGCAGTCTAGGAAAATGCAATCTACCCACCCCTCTCTCTCGTGTCTTACTTCTGTTACCTTGTCATAAAACTCCAGGAGGTTTGTGATACAAGATTTGCCTTCCATGAACCCATGCTGATTTTCATTTATAATCTTGTTCCGTTCCAGGTGTTCGACCACTCTCCTCCTGATAATTTTCTCCATGACTTTGCACACAATACATGTCAGAGACACAGGTCTGTAGTTTAGCGCCTCGTTTCTGTTTCCTTTCTTAAATATGGGGACTACATTTGCTGTCTTCCATTTCTCAGGTAGTTGCCCAGTTTCAAGGGATGTGTTGAAGATTGTGGTTAGAGGCATGCACAGCATCTCTGCTCCTTCTCTAAGGACCCATGGGGAGATGTTGTCTGGTCCCATCGCCTTTGAGGTATCAAGGTCGCTTAGGAGCTTCTTCACCTCCTCCTTGGTTGTTCATATGTCATCCAACACTTGTTGGTATATTCCCTCTTGATGTTCCCTTCTGTGCTGTCTTCCCACAGCCCTTCCTGTCTCTACTGTAAAAACTTCCTTAAATCTCCTGTTTAGCTCCTCACATACCTCCTGATCATTTCTTGTGAGTTCTCCACCTTCTGTCCTTAATCTGATCACCTAGTCTTTGACTGTTGTCTTCCTCCTGATGTGGCTATACAACAGTTTCGGGTCAGTCTTGATTCTCGATGCTATGTCATTTTCAAACTGTCGCTGGGCCTCCCTCCTTACCTGTGCGTACTCGTTCCTGGCTCTGCGACTGATCTCTCTACTTTCGTGTGTTCTCTGCCTTCTGTACTTTTTCCATTCTCTATTACACTTTGTTTTTGCCTCCTTACACTGTCAGGTAAACCAGGGGCTTGTTCTGGTCTTCCTGTTGTTTCTGTTGCCCTTGGGAATAAACCTTTCCACTGCCTCCTTGCATTTTGTTGTTACATATTCCATCATTTCATTTACTGGCTTTCCTGCCAGTTCTCTGTCCCACGGAACCTCCCGCAGGAAGTTCTTCAACCCTATGTAGTCCCCTCTTTTATAGTCAGGCTTTTCCCATTCAGCTCCTGTTACTCTCTCCACTTGCAGCTCTACTATGTATTCAAAGCACAGGACCATGTGGTTGCTAGCTCCTAGGGGACTCTCATACTTGATGTCCTCAATGTCTGAGCTGCCCAGGGTGAACACAAGGTCCAATCTTGCTGGTTCATTCTCCCCTCTCACTCTGGTAGTGTCCTTAACATGTTGGTGCATGAGGTTTTCCAGCACCATGCCCAACATCTTGGCTCTCCATGTTTCGGGAGCCCCATGTGGCTCCAGGTTTTCCCAGTCAATCTCCCTGTGGTTGAAATCTCCCATAACCAGCAACTTTGCTCTGCTGGAGTGAGCTCTTCTTGCCACCTCAGCAAGTGTATCCACCATTGCTCTGTTGCTCTCTTCATATTCCTCTCTTGGCCTCCTGCAGTTCTGTGGTGCATTATACATCACTGCAATGACCACCTTGTGTTCCCCAGACTGAAGTGTACCTACTGTGTGGGCAAAATGTTGTCAATAAAGGATCACATTAAACTGCATATGTGTTTGTTTCCACAGCATAAAAGGCTCTTCTCTACTAGAAGAAAAGTCTGAAGGTAGTAACCCTCCAGCAGACTTGGAGGAAAGAAACGAGAGGCGTAGATGGTGCAGCCCTTGAGACAGGGACAGTATGATTACCAGTTTCTGTGGGAACTTCAAGAGGGCTTGTAATGCTGACACCAGTAGCCCTAAGAATGGGAGCCGGATCTGGAGAGTACTTGTTTCCAAACTGCACTCGTAGAGAAAGCCAAAATGACGGTAGAAACATAATCCCCCCACTAAGTGTATTTAGCGTCACAGACGACATGTCGGGCAACCGCCCTCACCCACCTGAAATCAAGGAGTCGCTCTGTGGTTTTACTGTAATGACATTGGCCCCATGCAGCACATTTCCAACGCATTCCTTGAGCACAAGTAGGAGACCACCAAGGCATGCATTTCTGAGGGTGCCTACCTGAGGTCTGAGGGATTGTATTCGAGGCTGCAGTTATAACAGAGGACATAAATACTTGTAATAACTCAGCAGTTGAGGACAAAGGAGAAAGTGAGGTAACGTGAGTAAATTGCCCAACTCACCTGCTCAAACTGCCAGCATGAGGTCGAGAATATGCATGAAAAGTAAGTAGGATAAGAAAATGATCACTGTCATGTAAATCAGGGAACACCAACCAGATAAAGTAGGTTGAAGTTGAAGAGCAACAAATTGAGAGATTTATGCAAAAGAGAGTTTAAATGTGAGGGGTCAAAATGAATAGTAGCATCTGTATTTAAAACATGGAAAAGAAGAAAAGTCAGAGCGAGACCCTCCCACAAGAAATGATAAGCATTAAAATCTCCTTGTATAAGGAGAGGAAGAGGTAGGGAAGAAATCAGAAATGCCACATCCACAACAGATAATACCCGAGAAGGAGAAAGACAGAGGAGCAGAGAGTATACCACATGTCCAAGTAGATGCAGGCTGCAGTGTAATGCAGCCAAGTATGGACAAGGGCCCAAGAATGTGGCATACCGTGGTGCACAAGAAATGCAGTTTTATTAAAAGATTCATCAGGAAAAGGATTCAGTGAATGTAATGAGATACAGCCTGACATGGGATGGAAAACAGCAGAGCACAAATGGGGAGAAACTGGGAGAGCAATACCTAAAGCTCACCCCCAATTACCTGAGGCCTCAAATATTCCACTGTAAATAAGCCATGATCAACTAATAGAGCATAACAGTAACATTTTGTAGGTGTCTACAGATCAGAAGGGTCTGTTAAGTCAACATGCAGAGGCAATGGGTAACTAGTAAGGAGTGAAGTATTGGTATGCCATGAAGAATGACAGTGTGAAGAAAGGCGCAGAAGGAGAGAATGTGAAGTGTTGGCAGGTGAACTGGTGTCCATCATGTGTGTAGTCTCCTCAACAAATGTGGATATGGCTTCAATAGTTTCAGAGAGAGAAGGGAGAGAGAGCTTGGCAGCAGAGGGAGATGATGTAGTTTGGATAAAAAGTGGAGAGACAACGGAAAACACCAAAGAAGGGGTAGAGGTGTCTTGGCAGGCAGAAGTTTCTGGAGGGACAGGCAAGGGAGCACCTGTATGTGGGGCTGGATGAACCTCCACAACAGTAACAGACACATCTAGAGGTAAAGACTGACTCACTGATAGGGAGAGAACGATGTTTGGGAATGTCATGTGGTTTGGGGGCTGAAGGAGACTGGGATATAAATGAAGATGTAGACTTTGGAGAAGGAATGCATGGAGTTGGTTTAGACTGGAGGGGGCGCATAGACACTGAAATATTTGAGTGGGAAGGTGAAGAAGTAGGCACAGTAAGAGACGATTAGGTTGGAACCTCAGAGCCCAGCTGGTGAGTTGACTGAGTAAGGGGTACAGAGGCGATTGTGGAAGCAGGCACCACCTAGGTTTGGGTACTGAAATAGTAATCAAATACAGTGGAACCTTGGTTTTCGTTTGCCCTGGTTTTCGTCGAATTCGATTTTTGACGACTTTTTTCGTCAAAATATTGTCCCAGTTTTTGTTCATCACCTTGGTTTTTGTGCAGGCACATATTAAAATCATTAAGTGTCCCTCTAATCTTAACACCATAGTTATAATACTAATATGTAATAATAATCACTCTAGGGTACATTATATGTCTTATTTTACATTACTATAGACATTTTCATTAATCCATTTAAGAAATTTTCTTCAAAATTATGTAAGAAATGCATTACATAGCATATAAGCATGCAATGTTTATATGCTATGGAGTGGTGGTAGTTGGGTGGAGGGAAAACATTACCAGAGAAAACGTGTATGACTGTGTTGGCCGTCACCTCCCTCAATACATAACGCTTTTGTTTATAATTTTAGGCATGAATTATTCATTACTTCTCCCTTTGTTTACGATGGCATCTAAAGGTAGTTGTTAGAAACGATTAAACTCAGCGAGCATGGTGTGTCTATGGTAATATGGCTCTGGGCTGCATTAAATATCATGTAGCTATGTAGGTAGGTGTATGTAGCCCTGGTACTATTCACCTCTTGCCCTACATTAAGACTACAAATATTTTAAGGTAAGTAATGAATGTGATAAAAGAATGGTGAAGCAATGTAAAAAGAGAGCAAATGAGAGAGTGGGTGAGATGTTATCAACAAATTTTGTTGAAAATAAGAAGTTTTAGAGTGAGATTAATAAGTTGACAAAGCCTAGGGAAAGAATGAATTTTATAGTTAAAAATAGGAGATGAGAGTTATTATATGGAGAGTCAGAGATATCGGGAAGATGAAGGGAATATTTTGAGGAATTGTTAAATGTTGATGAAGATAGGAAACTGTGATTTCATGTATAGGGCAAGGAGGAATAACATCTTATAGGAGTGAGGAAGAACCAGTTGTGAGTTTGGGGGAAGTTTGTGGGGCAGTGAGTTAAATAAAAGGGGGTAAAGCAGCTGGGATTGATGGGATAAAGATAGAAATGTTAAAAGCAGGAGGGGACATAGTTTCGGAATGGTTAGCGTTTTCATTTAATAAATGTATGGAAGAGGGTAAGGTACCTAGGGATTGGCAGAGAGCGTGCATAGTTCCTTTGTATAAAGGTAAAGAGGACAAAGTGTATGGTAAAGTACAGTGGACCCCCGCTTTACGATCACCTCCCAATGCGACCAATTATGTAAGTGCGTTTGTACGTGTATGTTTGGGGGTCTGAAATGTACTAATCTAATTCACAATATTCCTTATGGGAACAAATTCGTTCAGTACTGGCACTTGAACATACTTCTGGAATGAAATAATATCGTAAACCGGGGGTCCACTGTATATGGTAGAGTTATTATTGATAGAATTATGAGGAAGATGGAGAGTAGGATGGCAGATGAACAAAGAGGCTTCAGGAAAGGTAGGGTGTGTGCAGTGAAACACATAGGTGAATAGTATTTAGATAAGGGTGAAGAGGTTTTTGTGGCATTTATTGATTTGGAGAAGGAATATGATAGGGTGGATAGGGAGGCATTGTTGCAGATGTTGCAAATGTATGAAATAGGAGGCAAGTTGTTAAAAGTGATGAAAAGTTTTTACGAGGATAGTGAGGCTCAGGTTAGAGTATGTAGGTGAGAGGGAGATTATTTCCCAGTAAAAGTAGGCCTGAGACAGGGATGTGTGATGTCACCATGGATGTTCAATATATTTATAGATGGAGTAGTAAGAGAACTGAATGCTCGGATGTTGGCAAGAGGTGTGGGGTTAAAAGATAAAGAACCTAACACAAAGCGCTCTTTGCTGATGACACTGTGCTTTTGGGATATTCTGAAGAGAAGTTGCAAAGGTTGGTTAATGAGTTTGGTAACGTATGTAAAAGAAGGAAGTTAAAAGTGAATATAGGAAAGAGTAAGGTGACGAGGATAACAAAAAAATTAAGTAACGGAAGATTGGATATCAGATTGGAGGGACAGAGTATGGAGGAGGTGAATGTGTTCGGATATTTGGGAGTGGATGTGTCAGCAGATGGGTCTATGAAGGATGAGGTGAATCATAGAATTGATGAGGGGAAAAAGGCGAGTGGTACACTGAGGAGTCTGTGGAGACAAAACTTTATCCATGAAAGCATAGATGGGCATGTATAACAGTATAGTTATATCAATGCTCTTGTATGGGTGTGAGGCATGGGTTGTGTATGTTGCAACAAGGAGAAGGCTAGAGGCAGTGGAGATGTAATGTCTGAGGGCAGTGTGTGGCGTGAATATAATGCAGAGAATCCATAGTTTGGAGATTAAGAGGAGGTGTGGGATTACCAAAACTATAGGAGGGGTTGAGATGGTTTGGACATGTAGAGAGAATAGAACAAAAAAGAACAACTTTGAGAGTACACAAATCTGTAGTGGAGGGAAGGTGGGGTAGGGGTCAGCCTAGGAAGTTGGAAGGAGGGGGTAAAGGTGGTTTTGTGTGCGAGGGGCTTGGATTTCCAGCAAGCCTGCGTGAGCGTATTAGACAGGAGCAAATGGAGACAAATGATTTTTAGGACTTGACATGCTGTTGGAGTGTAAGCAAGATAACATTTATGAAGGGATTCAGGGAAACCGGCAGGCCAGACTAGAGTCCTGGAGATGGGAAGTTCAGTGTCTGCACTCTGAAGGAAGGGTGTTAATGTTGCAGTTTTTTAACTGTAGTGTAAGCATGCCTCTGGCAAGACAGTGATGGAGTGAATGATGATGAAAGTCTTTCTTTTTCATGCCGCCCTGCCTTGGTGGGAAACGGCCGATGTTATAATAAAAAACAAAAAATAATGAATGTACTGTGTATGTATTTTACTTTTTATTGTGTTTTTTAATGCCTAGTTCTATTACCAACTTAATAAACATTAGTGTAAATTTGACAATCCTATGCCCGTTGTGGAATCTATTGTGGCTTTGGGGAAGTCCATAGGGTTGGATATGAGTGGCCAGGATGTGGAAGAGTTGGTGGACGACCACAGGGAAGAGCTAATCTCTGAAGAGCTGCAACACTATAGTTCTCTATAAAATGTATTTTTTGTTAACATTTTTGGGTGTCTGTAATGGATTAATTGGATTTACATTATTTCTTATGGGAAATATTGCTTTAGTTTTCGTCAGATTCTCTGGAACGAATTAAAAACAAAAACCGGGGTTCCACTATAGTCACAAACATACTGACAGGTGAACATATTCACCTGTCTTGGTCACATAGTTTTGACTATTAATATATACAAAGTATTTATAGGTCCCAGCAATGTTTCAGACATGTTGGAGTATATGAAACTCCTAAGGACAGTATCAGACAAGAGTATCACTCAACACTGCTAATGAAGCAGTCACTCAGTATTGCTGATCTGCACTACTCCAGTGAACCTTGGCTTTATTTATTCTCATTGTTACAAATAAACATGTCAGTCTGTCTGTTTATCTCTGTATCTGCTTATGTATCGATATACGTCTTGGAGAGCCGCTCATGAACCAACAGGTATTACACATATTTCAGAATCATCACATCTGATTTCTGAACAAGTGGAAATGCATATTACTTCCCAGCCATGATAATGCCTCATGTATCTACATAGTATAGCAGTGTGTCTGGCTTTTTTGGTTATCTTAGAAACTTTACACTATGTATGATAGATGTACTTAGGTATACCTGAGTCAATGAGTCAGTCAGTCAGTGAGTGAATGAGTTAGTCAGTGAGTGAATAAGTCAAGTCAAGTCAAGTCAGGTCAAGTCAGGTCAGGTCAGGTCAGGTCAGGTCAGGTCAGGTCAGGTCAGGTCAGGTCAGTCAGGTCAGTCAGTCAGGTCAGTCAGTCACGTCAGTCAGTCAGGTCAGTCAGTCAGGTCAGTCAGTCAGGTCAGTCAGTCAGGTCAGTCAGACCATCAGCCAGTCAGCCAGCCAGCCAGCAAAACACATATTACCGAGTTCCAAAATTGTTTCTCTTTACTTAGGGCATAGGTTACAGTACATCTGGCAGGATAACACTACCAGTGGTACCAAAATTGAAAAAATGTGGCACAAATGTTGCACATGGGTTATTATTGAGGTTTTTGATATTTCCTCGACCATTTGTGGCCACATACATATCAAAGCTACTAAACTCAGGGTCAACATCACTTTCCTCTCAAAAGGGGAGTGTTAATATGACATGGCATCAGTGAATCCCTGGTGTTTGCCATGCTGTTTGCTCTAGCTGGCGATCACTTGAACTGGTGCTCCCACAAGGTACTAAGTGGTTCCAGATTTTTTTAATACTGCGCACTGAGTGTTAAGACCCATTCTGTACTGACTAGGCATCTCAGGCCTATCAAGCCAAATTTGGAGGTAGGAAAAATAAAATGTCAATCTACATTTGGAGCGCTAGCAGAAAGAATGTAGATCAATGTTTGGACAATTAAGGGGTTAAGACAACGGATCATCCTTTCTCTTAAGAAAATTGTGCAACAGCAAGAATAGGCTGGGTGCGCCTATTTGCAGTTAAGGCAAGAGGGAGAGTGGCTGCAGGATGGACTGTTATGCTCAGCAGCATCACAGACAGGGCATTCTGCCTCTGAATTACAATATTTTGCTGGGAGGCCAAAGCACCAGAATTTTCAACATTGTTACAGTGTAGGGATCACCACCTGTACTTGTAGGCATTGTCCTGCTGCGTAAACAGATGGTGGCAGTTCACGGCTATCACTATATTGCAAGGATAACACCTCTGCCCATGAGAGAGGAGCATGTGTCAACTTTAATGATCGGGAGATTCTGAAGCTCAAGTTACTCCAGAATGTCTTTATTGCACATGAGAAAGTCGTGTTGTACTATCATTTGTAGAAGGACAACAGATCCACAGCAAGAATTAAGGGAGACTTGCTTGCAAATCATAACTAGTGTGCTGTCAACAATACCAACAAGTGAAAGATTATGTGCCTGCACTGCATTTTGTACTGTGACAACTTGTGTGCCAATCTTAAGAACATGGAAGGAAATGTTCTGCCCAACATGCCATAAGAGTGCCTTGCTGATGATGTGGTCAGAAAGACAGTCAGTAGTAGAAATTGGTTGGTGCATAAAGAATTTTGTCTAAGGGCTTTGAAACAGAGTGTAAGAAGAGAGGAATTGCTTAGCTGGACGTTTCTTAGAAATGTGAGAGGAAACCAAGGTAGGGTCATCAGTAACAAGTCAAGGTCGTCTTGACAGAAGGTTAGAGGTAGGCTGTCCAGACTCGTGTACGATCCAAAAAAACTGACGTACTGTATGTAGAGAAGCTGGCATCACAGTCAAAGCTGCAAGGAGGTCAGAAGTGTCTAAAGGGTCAGTCAGAACTGCGGTACCAGAGAAGGGTAATGAAACATTACCTGGAGAAGGTACAGAGTTGGAAAAGCAGTCTGAAGAATGGTCTGAAGGAGTGCCAAAGTCTGTAGGGGGTGCTACAGGAAAGGGTCTGAAGGAGTGCCAAAGTCTGTAGGGGGTGCTACAGGAAAGGGTCTGGAAGGAAGCAAGTCATGGGTATGGGTTTCCATGATAAGTTTCCTCTTTTATTTAAAAGTAAGGGGGAAGAAACAAGGAGGTTGTGAGGGGAATGTGAGGGGAATGTGGAGGGAAAGCTCCCAGGAGGAATGAAAGGGATTGTACATCCCCCTCTGTGCCAAAGACAGCCCCTAGTGCAGCCACCAGTGCAGATGCTGCTTAGAAGACATGTCATATCTTACCTTACCCTTCAAGCCAGTAAACCAGCAATTCAGGATAGCAACCTGACATCCATCAAGCCACCTCAGCAGACATGAGAAAGGGTGGCCAGAAACTCACCACAAGGCCTACCCCTCTCAGCCACCATCTCCCAGAACCAACAGGCAGCCTCCAGAGATACACCCATCACCCAAAGGACACCCTAAGCCACCCCCAGAGCTCTGAAGGGGGTTCAGGACATCCCCAGATGATCCCGATTCCACAGTAAACATCACCACCACTAAGGACCTCAAAAGAATGGGATGGATAGTGACACCTTGTTCCCAACCTAGGAAATAGAATTTCTGAGGGGAGGACCCCAAAGGCTAAAAGCAGTGAAGGAAGGGGTGAATGGGGCAGGGAAGGGGGGGTGGGAAGTAGTCAGAGTCGGAGGAAGACAACATAAGAAAGAAGGAACACTGCCTCAGGCCTACTGGCCCATGCAAGACAGGTCCAAATTTTATTTATTTATTTATTTATTTATTTAAAAATTTGTGCACACATACAGAGGTACAAAAAATACAGAAAAGAGCAGTATGCCAAAGCCACTTATACTATGCATAGCATTACGGGCTGGCTTAAAATTAACTTAAGATGAACTAAGCAATGATGACATCGGTGATAAAACTTTAATGTAAACAGATTACTATAAAGCACAAGTGAGTATTACAAAGACAGGTCATATGGTTGTATGCATTGTTGTACATTCAGTAGAATGGAGTATTCTGTTAGGTAGTGTATTTAAAAAATAATAAAGTTAGATTGGGTTTTAGGTTTAACATTTATGTGATATAATTGTGAGAAACATTTAAGATATACAATTTATAAGGTTCAGTTATTCAGTATTTATTTGGTTTTGGGTGAGTAAGTGATCTTTGAGAAGAGACTTGAATTTATAAACAGGTAGTGTTTCTTTTATATTTACAGGTAATGAGTTCCAGATTTTAGGGCCTTTTATGTGCATTGAGTTTTTGCATAGTGTGAGATGGACACGAGGAACATCAAAGAGTGATCTGTGCCTTGTGTTATGGTCATGTGTTCTGTTGAGGTTGGCAAGGAGATGTTTGAGGGGAGGGTTAATATCAGAGTTAAGTGTTCTATGTATGTAATAGGTGCAGTAATAAGTATGAATGTTTTGTATGGTGAATAGGTTTAGTGTATTGAATATTGGTGGAGTGTGCTGCCTATAGTGAGAATTTGTTATCATTCTAACTGCAGCCTTTTGTTGGGTAATTAGTGGTCTGAGATGGTTACTTGTTGTTGAGCCCCATGCACAAATTCCATAGGTGAGATAGGGGTAAATAAGAGAGTGATATAGGGCCAGGAGGGCTGACTGTGGAGCATAGTACCGTATCTTCGATAGTATGCCTACAGTCTTGGAAATTTTCTTAGAAATTTGTTGTATATGTGTATGAAATTTGAGTCTATTATCAAGGTGGATTCCTAAGAATTTTCCCTCTGTTAGCTTTGTGATAGGTGATCCGTTTATCATTATGTTAAGAGGGACATCTGTAGCTCTGTTACCAAACTGAATGAAGTAGGTTTTGTCAATGTTTAGTGTAAGTTTGTTAGTCCTCATCCAGGTAGATATTTTCTGTAATTCTGTATTTACAGTATTGGCTAGCGTGACTGGGCTCGGGTGGGAGAAGACGTATGTAGTGTCATCTGCAAATAGTGTGGGTTTGAGTAATTGCGAAGCATTTGGTAGGTCATTTATGTATAGGAGAAAGAGAAGAGGGCCAAGGACACTTCCCTGTGGGACACCAACTGTAATTGGTTGTGCAGAAGAGTTTGCCCCATTTGCATACACATATTGGCTTCTGTTGCTGAGGTATGACTTGAGGTAGTTGAGGGAGTGCCCTCTTATACCATAGTGTGACAATTTTACGTGGAGCAAGTCATGGTTAACTGTATCAAAAGCTTTACGTAAGTCAATGAAGATCCCCAGTGGGACTTCTTTTTTCTCTATTGCAGTGTATATATGTTCTAGCATGTGTATAATAGCATCATTAGTATTTTTATTTGGCCTGAATCCAAATTGGCAGGGGTTGAGTATGTTTTGGGAGATAAGGTAGGAGTAGATTCGTTTATGAATTAATTTTTCGAAGATTTTTGAGAGAGGGTGTAAGTTGGATATTGGCCTATAGTTATTCAACTCTGTTTGGTCTCCTCCTTTGTGGATCGGGGTGACCCTTGCTATTTTGAGTACTGTGGGGAAGGTGGAGGATTCAATGGATTTGTTAAAGAGTGTTGCAATGATTGGTGATAGCACTTGTGACACTTTTTTGTATATAAAGGGTGGTAAGGTATTTAAATCTCCTGCCTTGTTTTTTAGCGTGTTGATAATAAGGGAGACTTCGTATGGGTTAGTCGGAGCTAGGAACAGTGTGTTCGGGTAGTTGCCAGTGAGGTAGTCATTTGGTGGGGTATCTGAGCTTGGGATTTTATTGGCAAGGTTTTGTCCTATAGTGGAGAAGAAGTCATTGAGTCTGTTTGCTGTTTCTGTTGGTGGGAGTTGGGGTTCATCTGATTTTGCTAATTTTATTTCGCTATTTCGTGATATCTTTTTTGTTCCTAGAATTTCTGATAGGGTTTTCCAGGTCTTTTTTATATCACCTCGTAAGTTGGATAATCTGTTCTCATAATACAATTTTTTTGCCCTTCTTATCAGGCTGGTTAGGATTGACGAGTAACGTTTTGTTTGGTCTCTGGTTATGTGACCCATTCTGTACTGTTTTTCATATTGGTGTTTTGTATTTATGGATTTGAGAATGCTGGGTGTTAACCAGGGACTGTTCAGTCTCTTAGCTGTCATCTGTTTAGTTTTTTTAGGGCAGTGCTTGTTATAGAGGTATTGGGTCTTTTTTAGAAAATTATTAATACATTCGTCAATATCTGTATAGATTTCTAGCTCAGTGTGCCAGTCAATGTTTGCTACTGCTGTTGTGAAGTTATTAATGGCTGCCTCATTGTGAAGTCTGAAGGTGACTTTAGTAGTGTCTTGGGGTAATTTACCAAGAGTTGTTATGAGAAAAGTAGGGTAGTGGTCTGTGGTATTATCTGTAATTATGCCTGATTTTAAAGGGGATATGGTGTTGGTCCAGATGTGGTCAAGTAGGGAAACACTAGTCTCTGTAACTCTTGTAGGTTTTGTTACTGTTGGTAGCAACATACAGTTACTCATTGTGTTTGTGAATTCAGTAACGTGTGGGTCCTGGTCTTGCAGGAGATTTATATTGAAGTCACCTGAGAGTAGTAAGTGATCTTTGTTCATGCGTGCATCAGTTATCATACTTCCTAGGTTTTGACTAAATTGGCTAATGTTTGACTGTGGAACTCTGTAAATGTTTATCAATGTGAGAGGTTTTTGTAGGTATTTGGATTTGAATTTGGCTATTATATATTCCCCATGTTCATCCCTTGTGCAAGTATTAGTGATACATTCTAGTTGGTCTGAGTAGTATATGGCTGTGCCACCCCCTTGTTGGTCTGGCCTACAGTTGTGTATGGCTGTGTAACCAGGAATGGCATAGACATCTGTACTATCAGGCTTTAGCCAGGTTTCAGTTAGTGTAATGATGGACATATTGGCATGTAAGGAATTTAGTAATGCTATGAGGTCATCGTAATGCTTGCTTAAAGATCTGATATTGTAGTTAAAGATAGTTATGTTGTTGTTGGCACTGAGAAGTGCCTTTGATTGTTCTGCAGTGTAGTAATTACAGTAACTGTTTGAATCATTTAAGTCATTAAATAAGAGGTTGGTATCAGGATCAATGCTTGTAATCATAAGATTTGTAGTGAATCTATAGTTAGAATTAAGTATAAAACAAAGTAAATAGTCTTAAGCTAAAAAATAGCACCTGAATTATTTAACAAATGTAAAATAATGAGCTAAGGTAGTTTTGGAATATAATGGCAAAGTTGTGAACTTATTCTACTTTAGCACCTGAGAATAGCACCTTGATTATTTTAACAATTGTGAATGTATAAACTAGGGTAGTTATATAAAGCTAAAATAAAGGAGAAAATATATGAGGGACTAAAATTAAGTAATGGTAAACAAAGTTAAATGGACAGGTGGTCACTATGAAATAATATTGGTTTAGGAGTAAGATCTGATTTGTAATATTAAATAAATTGAGCAGTTTATTGCACAATAAAAGTAAAAAAAATGAGGTAGTTGGTACTAGCTAGCAAAAGATAGTTTTGGTACTTGCAAAAAAGTAATTGGAATATACACTAATTGCATACACAATAAAAAGTGACTAAAAAACAAGTAGTGATAAACAAAATTAAATGGACAGGTAAGAATAATGAATATTATTAATTTGGAGTAAGATTTGACTTGTAATTTAAAATTATGAGCAATTTATAGTAGTAAGAAAGAAGTATAGAGTATTGGAGGTATTTCATTAGCTAGTGATGAAAAATAATAAAAATAATAATGTACAATATAATAGTAACGTACACTATATGCACCACACGTATATATGTATTAAGGGCACTTATCTAATCTGTTACAAAAATGTCAGCTTTTCTAAGGAAGGTAGAGAAATCGTGTTCATTTGAGATAGTATATTGTTGTCCTGTTGATGTTTTCCTTACTAGTATTTTCCCATCTCGCGTGAAACACTGATGTATTTTGTTTTCCTGTTTAAGTTTTCTCAGCCTGAACAGAAGGTTTTGACGTTTTTTTGTTAGACACTCATTTATGTACACTCCATTTTTCATTGTAATTGCTGATTTAATTAAGTCCTTTCTTTTATCGTATGAATGAAGTCGGATCATTATACTGTGTTTACTTCCTGGTTTTCCTAGCAAACGTGTTTCTTTGATTTCATTGTTTTGCACGATGACTTGTACGTGGTTCTGTATTATCCTGATAGCAGTTTCTTTGCACTGTGCTTGTGTTATGTCACTAGGAATGTGTGGACTGTTTATTATAACTGCATCAGACAACTTATCTTGTTCAGTTTTGTCGTCTTGGAAATCAAGGTATTCATTTAGTCGAGTGTGCATGTTCTGATTCCAGTCCTTGATTGCTTCTTCAACCTTCATATTTATTGTTGTTATTTGCTCAGTGTGACTGGCTATAGCTGCTTTTAGAGTATTTTCTGTGTCAACACTTCCCGATGTAATCTTCTCTTCAAGGTTTTGGATCTTATTCTCGAGGTTGGTTATCTTGGATTCTCGTCGCTCGAGTGTTGCTTTGATATCTTTGATTTCATTTTCTAGAGCAACGATGTAGTCCTTGATATTGTCAGGAATAATCATACCTGAGTTATCATGGGTGAATCCTTTGAAGGGAGTGGAGTTGGAGGGGGAGTCAGCCATGTTTGTTGTTGCTGTTGTTGTTGTTCCTTGGGTGGCGGCGGAGAGAGGGGTTGATGATACACTGGCGTCCTGCTGGGTAGACAAGTTGAGTTCTAGGGTCCTTGCTGTTATTCTTTTATTACTGGTGTTGATTCTTCTGCGATATCCTTTCATAGTATCACTGAAGTAGATACTGTGTAGCAATGGAGGAGAAGGCTTGTTTTCTCGGAGCTTGGGTTAAGTGATTGTCTGGCAGCGGAGGCAGTGTTTGGGTTAGCAGGGCTGTCTTCCTTAGATCTTCTAATTTTGTCAAGATTTGGGTTACATTCTTAGTATTCTTGGGTCATGTTGTGGTCTACGTGGGTTCATGTAGTTGAACTTTCACTTTAGGCCATCACAAGTTTTGTTGAGCGATGTTTTTTGAGAAAGAAGAGCTGGCAGGATACCGTTGCTGCCCTAACCAAAGATTTACAGAGTTGAAGAACAACTTGAGGACTTCTATTATTTATACTTCTTGATATGAAGCCAAGGATTCTGTTAGCTTTATTGCAAACACTTAATCACTGTTGTCTTGGTTTCAGATTACTGCTAATGAGAACTCCTTTTCGCAATCAGTAATATTAACCCTTTCAGGGTCCGTCCCGTAGATCTACGGCTGGTCGGTGAGTGTCCAAACCATAGATCTACGCCAAAATTCTAGCGCCATCAAATTTAGCACGAAAGCGCTCATAGGCCTACATGTGAGAGAATGGGTCTGCGCCGTAAACAAAAAATCTAGGTGCCTGCATAGCATTGTGGGAACGCCGGCTCAGTCACCCTTGTTCACCATGCCTCGTCGCAAGTCAGCTCTCACTCCCCGGAAAATTGGGACTCTCCTCTTCATGTCTGATAGTTCTGACACTGATGGAAGTGGAAATGAAGATGAATTCTACGGCTTTGATAAGTTAGTGACCGAAAATAATGACCAGGATATCGATAATGGTGCAGAAAACCCCGACGATCCTCGACCTTCTACCTCTGGTGTGGGCACTCGTGACTCACGGTCGGGTGTTCCTAAACGTAAGAGAAAACTAATATTCTCCCGTGGCCTGGCCTCTGACTTCAGTAATGACGATGATTCTAACGTGGATTGTGATTTTATTGCGCTCGACGATCATTCGAGTAGTGATAGTGAGGAAACATATTCACCAGTGAAGCGTCGGTATGTTCGCCGCCGCATGCGCTCGGGTAGTGTACCCTATGCTGTGCCCAGGGGACGGAGTACATCCCGGAGTACATCCCGGAGTACATCCCGTGGCCCTACACCCGTTTTAGGTAGTGATAGTGAGGATGATGTGGCTACACTTGGCATGGATGGGCCACAGGCATCAGTGGATGGTGTTAGTGGGGCTGGTGGTGGTAGTGGCACCGCCATGCGTGACTCACTGTGCCACGCGGGGACCCACGCTGCTGACTCGTCAGTTCAAGGACAAAGCGGAGCGTCACCCACCAGCCCGCCACAACCACCCGTACAACCAGCCTATGATGTCCAGTATCCACCAGCAAACCGTATCTGGGATTGGCAGCAAAATCCCAATTTTGTTCCCAGCCCTCACCACTTTGATGACTCTCAAAGTGGAATTCTACCTACCTGTCCCCTTGGAACCACGGCCAATGAACTGGAATTCTTTGAATTATTCTTTGACCAGCCATTGATGGAAATTATTGTCAGGGAAAGTAATAAGTATTTTCAGTACACCATGGCAAATACGATCTTATCACCACAGTCAAGACTACACAGGTGGAAAGAGACGACTGTTGCAGAAATGTATTTGCTTTTTGCAACAATAATGCTTATGCCTCATGTCTATAAGCATAATATAAAAGCATACTGGTCCACAGATCGGCTAATTTGTACCCCATCCTTCAGTGAAATAATACCAGTGAACAGGTTTATCTTACTGTTACGTATGTTGCACTTCTCTGACAAAACCAGGCCTGACAGAAGTGACAGGTTATACAAGATTAGAAATGTTTTCATGTATCTCAAACAAAAGTTCAGGATATACTTTTATCCATTCAAGAATCTTGTAATTGACGAGTCTTTGATTTTGTTGAAAGGTAGACTGTCATTCAAGTAGTATATACCGAGCAAGAGGAACCGCTTTGGTATAAAATTGTTTGTACTCTGTGATTGTGACAGTGGCCTGGTGTTGGATATTGTTGTATACACGGGTAGTAAAACATTGAAAGATACCAAGATGTTATTGGGTATATCAGGTGACGTAGTGAGAAACATGTTGGCACCTTATCTTGGTAAGGGCCATACATTATATACCGATAACTGGTACACAAGCCCATTACTCAGTGATTTCATGCGAGTGAACAAGACAGATGTGTGTGGCACAGTGCGTTCTAATCGTAAACATATGCCCAGGCTCAACGCAGGTGTTCGTGGTGATGACGTGCAGGTGTTTACTGCCAATGACATCATGGCCTTACGGTGGCATGACAAACGAGATGTCACATTGTTGACAACCATTCACCGTAATGAAATGCAAGACAGTGGCAAAGTTGATCGAGTGACTAATGAACGTATTCGAAAACCAGTGACAGTGATTGATTATACACAAAACATGCGCTTGGTTGACAAGTGTGACATGCAGATTGGTTTTGTTGACTGTGTTCGTAAGAGTTACAAGTGGTACATGAAACTTTTCTTCCATCTCATGGACATTTCAATGCTGAATGCATATAATATGTACCAAATAAAGACTGGTAACAGACCACCGTATGGTGAATTTTGTTTGTCTGTTGTCAGACAACTCATAATGAAGTACCAGGTAACAACACCTGCAATACAACATGGTCCTCGAATTCATCACAATATACCCAAGCGTTTGAGGAGAGAAGGTGATCATTTCATAATACAGCTTCCTTCAACTCAAAAGAAATTTGCTCAGAAGAGATGCATTGTCTGTGCACAAACAAAACGACGGCAACAAAGACGCAAAGACACTCGGTTTATGTGTGAGGAATGTAAGGTGCCTCTGTGCATGGTGCCTTGTTTCAAGGAGTTCCACAAGCTCCAGCAGTTCTAAAACCATGTCCAGTGATTGTAAATATGTAAATATATGATAGAACATTAGTATTATACAATATTTGTGCATGTTTATTGTAATAAACAACAGTGGTAAACAATAATATGATAATAACTTTAGTGCGGTTATTGTGTTCAATACAGTGAGTATATATATATCAATTATATACAGTATTGGTCTCTCAGGCCCCAAATGTTAGTAGGAATAGAAAAAAATTGGAAAAGAAAAGAAAAAACAACTAAAACAACAAAATAATATAATACGCGTATGTGGAATTCGTCGATGTTGCCGCCACCACATCATTTTCTACAAACTTCTTGGCACTGTATCTCGGTAAGTACTGATCAGATTCTAATTTTTTTTGTTTTATTACCTTCACAAAAATATGCTCTTTAATTCTGTAAGAAAAAATAATTTTTTTTTTTTTCAAAATTTCTTGGACACTGGTGCGTGACTTCAGATTTTGGCCTTGGACCCTGAAAGGGTTAAGACCTACATTATTTAATTTATATGTGGCATGGTTATTTTCCTGTCCAACATTTAGAACTTTGCATTTGTCTATATTAATCTGCATCTGCCACTTCTCCAACCACTGTATCAGTCTATTCAAATCATCCTGGAGTGCTCTAATGTCCTTATTAGAATGAACTGGACGGCCTATTTTGGTGTCATCAGCAAATTTGCTTATATCACTATTTATTCCCTCATCTATGTTGTTTATGTAAATTGTGAACAACAAGAGGCCCACCACTCACCCCTGTGGAACACTGCTTGTGATGTGCCCCCCATTGATTTCTCCCCATTTATGCAAACTCTCTGCTGCCTATTTGTCAACCATGCCTCTACTCAGGAAAAAAATTTTCCTCCTATTCCGTGTGCCTTAAGTTTCCTCAATGGAACTCTATTGAAAGCCTTACTGAAGTCCATATAAACAATATCATAATGAATACCATGATCTACCTCTTCAAATACCTTAGTGAAAAAAGTTAATAAATTCTTTAGACAGGAATGCCCCTTTGTAAAACTATGCTGAGATTCATTAATCAATTTATGCCTTTCAAGATGGCGACGAATTTCCTCGGCAATTAGCGATTCCATAAATTTTCCCACTATTGAGGTAAGGGTTATTGGTCTATAGTTCGAAGCTAAGGACCTGTCACCATTTTCCACTTGTCAGGCACTATGCCAGTTTGTAGCAATATATTGAAAAGATAAGCCAAAAGAATGCTTAGTTCCCCTTTGCATTCCTTCAAAATCCTTGCAGTTCATCAGGGCCTGGGGATTTGTTAGGTTTTAATTTCTCTATTTGTCTGAGGATCATGTCACTAGCTACTGCAATCGTGCATAGTTCATTATTGTCCTGTTCTACATAATTTATTATTTCTGGAATTTTGCTGGTATCTTCCTGAGTAAAAACTGAGAATAAGTAGGTGTTGAAAAGTTCACATATATCCTTATTACTGTCAGTGATCTGACCTGAGTTACTCATAAGTGAGCCTATCTTGTCCCTAATCTTACTTCTGTATACAGTAGGGCCCCGCTTTATGGTGTTTCGCTTTGCGGTGTTCTGCTAATACGGTCATTTCAAATTATGACCAAAACTCTCTATACGGCTCTCCCACACCTGACTTTCTAATACAGTGGACCCCCGGTTCGCGATGCTATCAGTATCCGATAAATCTGGTAACCGATGCATTATATCGCCAAAAATTTGCCTCGGTTCCCGTTACAAAACCCGGTATGCAATACGATTCGTACGAGACGTGTCCAGTGTTTACAAGCCAGCCAGTGTGCGCGCATCTAAGGATACATTCGGTACATTCCATATTATCCATATTATCACTGTTTTTGGTGCTTGTTTCAGCAAAATAAGTCACCATGTGTCCCAAGAAAGATTCTAGTGCCAACCCTTCGAGACCAAGGGTGTTAATGACTATTGAAATGAAGAAAGAGATAATTGCAAAGTATGAAATTGGAGTGCGTGAATCAGAGCTGGTCAGGTTGTATAGTAAACCCCAATCAACCATCTCTACTATAGTGAGCAGGAAAACGGCAATCAAGGAAGCTGTTCTTGCAAAAGGTGCAACTGTGATTACGAAACAGTGACTGCAAGTGTTAGAAAATGTTGAGAGACTGTTATTGGTGTGGATAAATGAAAAACAGATAGCAGGAGATAGCATCTCTCAAGCAGTCATTTGTGAAAAGGCTAGGCAGTTGCATGACGATTTGGTAAAGAAATTGCCTGCAACTAGTAGTGATGCGAGTGAATTTAAGGCCGGCAAAGGTTGGTTTGAAAGATTTAAGAATCGTAGTGGCATACATAGTGTGATTAGGCATGGTGAGGCTGCCAGTTCAGACCACAAAGCGGCTGAAAAATATGTGCATGAATTCAAGGAGTACATAGAGGCTGAAGGATTGAAACCTGAACAAGTGTTTAATTGTGACAAAATAGGCCTGTTTTGGAAGAAATTGCCAAGCAGGACCTACATTACTCAGGAGGAAAAGCTACCTCAAGTCCTAATGGAGGGGGATTCCCCTTCTAAACAATAGGTTCAACACACTCCCCTCCTCCCATCCCATCAATCATCACCAGATCTTCATTAAAGGTAAGTGTCAATTATTCTATTGTTATTATTCTATTGTTATTGTAATTACAGTGGACCCCCGGTTTACGATATTATTTCATTCCAGAAGTATGTTCAGGTGCCAGTACTGACCGAATTTGTTCCCATAAGGAATATTGTGAATTAGATTAGTCCATTTCAGACCCCCAAACATACACATACAAACGCACTTAAATAAATACACTTACATAATTAGTCGCATTGGGAGCTGATCGTAAACCGGGAGTCCACTGTATTCCATTGTATTAAACTTAATATTTCATGTGGTAAAAGTTTTTTTGTTCATACTTTTGGGTGTCTTGCACGGATTAACTTGATTTCCATTATTTCTTATGGGGAAAATTGATTCGCTTTCCAATAATTTTGGTTTGCGATGAGCTCTCAGGAACGGATTAATATCGCGAACCGGGGGTCCGCTGTACGGTCACCGTGCCCCACTCAGTTTGTTTACATTCTATGTGAGATCCGTAAGCACTCTTTCGAATATGTCTGGAAACTCCAAAATTTCAAGTGTTTTTAAAAGTTATTTCATATTTTATATCTACTCTGATAATTATATTATGTATACCTGTACCTAAATAAACTTACAGACTGTGCTGGCGTGCAGGTACATATTAAAATCAGTAAGAGTGTCTTATGTCTCGAGATGCCATATTAGTAATGATGATGATAATCACCGAGTCTCATTGAATGTCGTATATTATGTTAATATACATATTTTCATTAATCCGTCTATGATATTTTTTCAAACTTATATAACAAACACGATACATAACATATGAAGATGATAAATACACCCCACAGTAGAATAAATAAACATAAATATGAGATGTGGTAGCCAGACAACATGTACAAGTGACGACAAGAATAACATTTTCTCTACTCCAATGTAAGAGAAAATGTGTTACTGGGGGTAACTGTACAAAATTATTCCTTTCGTATGCAAGTTTATTCAGGTATACACAAATACAGTTACATAGATTATCATACATAGCAGCATATGTGTAAAGTACCTAGGATAACCCAAAAAAGTCAGAGCGACTTATTTCCATTGCCTTCACTCAGAGTGTCATTTCTTCTAAAAATGGCATTACATGAGAACGGGAGTGTTCCTCTTTAATTATTCTACCATATCAATGTAGAGACAACTTGTACACAATGTAATTTGTACATAAACCAGATGTGTACACCTGGTTTGTTTACAAAACTTGCGTTCGGCTGGTTTGTTTACATAACTCTGCGCCAATCCTCCCTCATGTACTCATTCTCTCTCTCTCTCTCTCATTTATTCGTTTTATCTCATTTACTCACCCCTGAACCTACATTAAGACTACAATATTTTAATGTAAGTAATGAGTGAACTGTATATGCATTTTATCGCTCTGGGGTACTTAAATGTCATAGAATATTGTGTAGGTGGGGTGGCCTGATATGGTAGCCTGGCTGGCTACCATACATACCACACCTGATTTCTTACAATAAATACTACTACTCACCCTAGAATAAGACTACAAATATTTTAAGGTAAGTAATGAGTGTACTATATGTGTATTTTACTTTTTTATTGTTTTTTAATGCCTAGTTCTATTGCTAACTTAATATATGTTAGTGTAAACTTGTTATCTAGTATTTGTATGCATTTATAAGTGGAAAAAAAGGGTGTTCCACTTTACGGCAGTAGCCTGGAACCTAACCTGCCATATAAGTGGGGCTCTACTGTACCTGAAAGAACTCTTTTGGGTTAGTCTTCGAAACCCTTGTGACTTTAGCCTTATAATCACTTTTGGTTTTTAATACTTGACGTGCTGTTGGAGTGTGAGCAAAGTAACATTTATGAAGGGATTCAGGGAAACCGGCAGGCCGGACTTGAGTCCTGGAGATGGGAAGTACAGTGCCTGCACTCTGAAGGAGGGGTGTTAATGTTGCAGTTTAAAAACTGTAGTGTAAAGCACCCTTCTGGCAAGACAGTGATGGAGTGAATGATGGTGAAAGTTTTTCTTTTTCGGGCCACCCTGCCTTGGTGGGAATCGGCCGGTGTGATAATAAATAATTATTCCTTTTTTTATTTCTCTCTTTAATTGAATATATTGATTTCTTAACTGCCCTTTCCCTCTTTTGATATGCCTATATGTGCCTCTGTTTTAACCAATGAGATGTTTTAATCCATTGTTTATCCATTTGGGATCAATTTTGGTAGATCTAATTTCCCTACTCAGAACAAAAGTTGTCTGGGCAGCTAACACTATGCTCTGAAACACGTCATATTGGCAACCAACACCACCTACCTGACCCATAGTCAGGTCATACCAATTTAGCCCACCCTGGTAATTTCTCAACTCCATGTTACAAAAAACGCAATTCAAAAAGCTTAGAGATCTCCAGTGAATACTAGAAAGGACTGCCCTTCTAGCATCCAGCCTGTTACTGGGTTTTCGTAACAAGTAGTCAGTATCCTTGTCCAATTATCCATTAGAATTCAGTATGATTCAATAGTGTTTAAGGATTACAACTGGTAGGCTACTAACTAGAGAAATTAAAATTTAATAAATTTATTAAGTCTAGAGGTATATTATCAAATTAAATTAAATTAAATTAATCACAGTAATCAAAATAATATCACTTCTCTCAAGTACAATATTATTGTGCTGAAAGCACATATCATATTTATAATTCTTAAGTACCATCTGGTACATTAACATTTAATAAGATATTACAAATATGTACAAGTAAGTTTGTGTGTATGTGTGTAAGTGCTCTAAGTAGTTCGCTATGTCTCATGACTCGACTAGACTTAAACAAGTGACTGACAAAGTCCTCAAATAAACTAACTTCTTGACCAACTGGCAATCAGAACAGTCTGCTTGAACAATAAAAAGAATGCTAAGCCCAATAGCAATATAACAAGCAACTGCGACACAGAATCAGGAACAAGGAGATAATATAACGACACTAAGTAGGGACCATCAGCAGATCCTCCACAAAAGTCACCAAACTCCCATACTACTGAATCTAAGTTCAGCATAAGAAAATCCCCGACTGTGATAATACACAGTACAAGTTAGGTGAGAAGCTAAAGCTCAGGACCTGAGATGTTTCGAGTGTATGTGACACACAACCTCAGTACAACGTCAAAAATCACTAAGTCTATACAATGTTCTGTGAACAGAGTTCTACAGAACTAACAAGAATAATGAGACAGACAATCTGTCCGACCACAAAGAGAGTCTAGACCAGACTGAATACGTGATAGCTCCGTGGGTTGCTGCCCAGCAACAACGAGAAGCCGGCAGTCTAACGAGCAACAAGCGATAATTACAGTAGTTAGACAATCAAGACTTGAACTGAGCACATAATATGTTACATCCTACCTCACAAAATTTAGCTAAGTCAAATAATAATAATATAAAGCAATATATTTACGATTTAGCTATTATCGCAAATATAAGCAATATAAAATTATATGAAAAGGTAATAATTATATATATACATTATATTCATAATCATAATATACATTATATATATTGCAACCCATTCAGGGGTTGCAACACCCCATGAAATCGGAAAAGCCTAAGTCTGGGACAAAGACTTGATTGCAGTTATCTGGGTAATTCCATGATATGTTGAAACTAAGTGACTTGTGATCGCTTTCCCAAAGCTCATCATTAACCTCACGATTATTAACTAGTGATTCTTTGTTGGCAAGAACAAAGTCAAGCAGGTTGTTTCCTCTAGTTGGTTCAGGTCTGATTCCTTAGATCAAAAGCCTCTTTACCTTGTCAAAGAGCCCCCCTAGAAGAGGCAAGATTTATGAAACTATAAACATTGTCTGGTTCATTGTACTTCCTATGTCTAATACTTGACTGGCATCTATAAGTACATACATGGTAAAATATTTGGATAATTTTCTCTAAATCTGACCTAAAATAAATACATGTACATGTATATGCTTTATGAAACTATAAACACTGTCTGGTACACTTTACTTCCACATGTCTAATATAAAGGACCCTGGGAAGGTAAGCACTTCTCAGTGCCTGTAACCACTGCTTTATCATACAGATGACAGCCATATTGGATATCTAATTAACCTTTTCAGGGTCGCCAGGCCCTCTCCGAGACTTGTTCTCAGGGTCGCCAAATTTAAAAAAAAAAAAAAAAAGTTATTTTTTCTTATGAAAAGATAGAGAATCTTTTCCTGATCATAATAACACCAAAAGTATGAAATTTGATGGAAAACTTACGGAATTATGCTCTCGTGAAGTTAGGGTCTCGACGATGTTTACGCATCGGTGATTTTGCCCACTTTGAGCCCTATTTTTGGCCAATTCCAGTGTACTAGTCGACAAAAATCATAACTATTTCACTAGAACTCCATTTTTTCTATCGATTGAGTACAAGAAACCACCCATTTACTGATTTCAACTATCCAATAAAGTGGTCAGAATTTAGCAATTTTGCCAATTTCAAACAAATTTCAAAAGATGCCAATTTCCAAATAGGGTCCAGAATAAACAAGAAAGACATTCCTGGCACTAAAATAACATTTCCTCTGTTCATTAGTCACATCCCCACACCCCTCTTACATTCTTTTGTTTTCCACTTAGAATTTTTATTCTCACAAAAAATAGAAGATTTACTGTTATGCAGACTACTGCATTAGTGTAGAAATGGTATAAATAATATCAGCGCACTTGTGAAAGAATATTAGACTCACCAGTTGACATGTATTGGGCACGTAGCATGATTTGTTTACTTTTGAACTTCGGCAAAAATCGAAGATTTCTGAAATTTTGAGCTCAATTTCAAGGTACTTTTCATGGTAAAACCAATCAAAATTGTCTCAGTTTCTGAAATATGTCTTCCATTCTATAAAATGAGACCAGGAAAACTAGAATACCATCATAATTACCATACGAAAATACAGTTCAAAGTCGCTGTTTTAAACCAAAAACAGTGTCAAAGTTTTTTTCTCTCATTACGCACTGTGTGCTGCAGGATTTTTTTTATACTGCGCACACTGACCACATAGACCCATTCTTTCATATGTAGGCCTACCAGCTTTCTCTCACTAGATGTGAGAGCACTAGAATTTAGGCATACTAGTACGTCCGAAACCCTGAAAGGGTTAATACATGATCATCCTATCAGCATGAAAGAACAAAAGGTGACCATTTATTTTAATATATACAAGGGACGAATCTAATTAAAATGCTCAATATTCATGTTGATCCATGTCTTTTAGGATTCCTGGCTGACTGGCACCCACCTCAGCAGCCATCTTGGATTTCTCAAATTCATTAAGGGTGACAAAGTGGCACTTGATAGAATTATCAATTTAGATGCCTCAGAAGTTAAATATAAAGTAAGAACACTGATGAACCATAAAATTCCAGGCTCATCCATCTTTCTAGCAGACTACTCTATCCATCCAGTGTAATAGTGCACACAAGAGTAGTTGTTCCAGGGACTGGATCAACTTGCAGGTGAGCAGAAAGAGTATGCATGTACTGGACTCCATGCCTAGGAGATACACTTGGCAGTGTTCAGTCATACTGCCTTCAACAGCCCCCCCTACAAAGCAACAGCTCCCAACCAATTTATTGATTACTGCATTATATATATATTTCCCAGTCATTAAATAACATAATTGTTTTAATGATTTTTAAACTTGAAAATATAAAACAAACAATAATATTATTTATTTTATATTATTTTGCACGTTACTACATTAGGAGGATATTAAATAACATTCATGCCTTAACATTTATACACATTTTAATATATATGCATTACTAACATCTACAACCTTAGCTTAGAGATTACATCTACCTTGTACAGTACATTAAAGTATATATGACAGTGGATAACTGTCAGTTATACAGTCACAGCATATAGGAGAATTAGTAATTGTTTGTAATAATAATAATTATAATAAGACAGTAATAGGAGGGACAGTGTAACAATTTCTATCCTGGGGGGGGGGGGGCTAGGAAACTTGTTTGGAAGTAGCACTATTATTACCATTTTCATTTAGGGGCAGAAGCCCCCCAAGCCTCCTCCCCTTCAGTGTTAAAACTAAGCAACATAGTAAATCCTTAATTTAATGGACAAACGTTCTGAACTGACAACACCAAAAAACACAAGACAATCTGCTTAATGCACAATTGTTTGTTATTGTTTTACTCATGAAAAAAAAATCTAATTATCTGGATTTAACAGACAATCATCTACAACAGATAGCCCCTTCCTCCTATTAGTTCCTTACACTGAGAACCCTCTGTAAAACAACAATAATAGTAATAATAATAAAGAATAAAAAGGCAAAATACCATGACTGGAGCAATACAGGTCGGCCATCACTAATCTGGCATCACTGGGACCTGTAGTGCGCCGGATTAGTTAGTTTGCCGGATTACAGAGTGGTTAGGTTAGAATACTCTTAATTAACCTATCAATACAGACTCTTTCTGCTACATCTTCCTTGCTGCATTCTCCTCCACTGGCTTGCTGCTGTGGATATATAAACATCTACACAATTTCTGAATCAGTATAATGATGAAATTTGAAATTATGCTAGCCAAAATTAGTGCTGGATTGGAAATAAATGGTAAAAAATACCAACACAATGGAAATATAAACACATATGCAGTATAATGTGATCCTTTATTGACAATGTTTCACCCACACAGTGGGCTTTTTCAAGTCACAAACAGATTTACCTGGGATAGAAGATACACGAGTACCTTCCACCCCAGGTAGATCTGTTTGTGACTTGAAAAAGCCCAGTGTGGGCAAAATGTTGCCAATAAAGGATTACATTATACTGCATATGTGTTTATATTTCCATAGTGCCGGATTACTGATGAAACCGGATAACTGATTGCTGGATTAGTAATGGCCGACCTGTACACAAATAACCCACACATTGGAGAATGATACTTATGGTGACGTTACGCTCTGACCTGCACCACCAACTAGTAACACTATGGCAAGTTAATGGGCAATGTCAGACTAAAACATCACAAGGTTCATTCTCCTATGTGTGGGTTGTGTAAAAAAAGACTAACCAAAAAGGAGGAGGAGCAATAATAAAAATGATAACAATAATAATATAGTCAAGCACTGAAATTACACACAGCTGGATTGGGATTAAAATCTCCGTGAAGTTATTAGCCATCACACTGACACGAAATTTAAGAGAAAATTTTGAGGAATAATTTGCAATACAAAACCTTACAATACAGAATAAAGACTATATATATCAGAATCAAAGTAACAAAATATAACAATTCAATGATGCATCAGACTCTGAACTTTCTGCACTTGACTAGTAGTAATAGAAGTAGAAATAGTAGTATCAATAGTAGCAGCAATAGCAGTACTAGCAGTAGCAATAGTAGTAGTAGCAACAGCAGTAGTAGCAGTAACAGTAGTAGTAGTAGCAATAGTAGTAGTAGTAGCAACAGCAGTAGCAGTAGCAACAGCAGTAGCAGCAGTAACAGTAGTAGTAATAGTAGTAGCAATAGTAGCAGCAGTAATAGTAGTAGTGGCAACAGCAGCAGCAGTATAGTAGTAATAGTAGTAGTAGAAACAGTAGTAGCAGCAATAGTAGTAATAGTAGAAACAGCAGTAGCAATAGTAGTAGTAATAGTAAAAACAGTAGTTGCAGCAACAGTAGTAGTAGAAACAGTAGTAGCAGCAATAGGAAAAGTAGCAACAGTAGTAGTATAGTATTAGCAACAATAATAATAATAGCAATAGTAGTAATAGTAACAATAGTAATAGTGGCAGCAGTACTAATAGTAATAGTGGCAGCAGCATTAACAGTAGTAGTATCAGCAACACTAATAGTAGTAGTATCAGCAACACTAATAGTAGTATCAACAACACTAATAGTAGTAGCAATAGTAACAATAGTAATAGTGGCAGCAGCACTAACAGTAGTGCCAGCAGCACTAATAGCAGCAGCAGCAACACTAATAGTAGCAGCAGCAGCAACAATAATAGTAGTAGTATCAGCAACACTAATAGCAGTAGTAATAGTAACAATAGTAATAGTGGCAGCAGCACTAATAGTACCAACAGCACTAATAGTAGCAGCAGCAGCAACACTAATAGTTGCAGCAGCCAAGCCAACAGTAGCAGCAACACTAATAGTTGCAGCAGCCAAGCCAACAGTAGCAGCAACACTAATAGTAGTAGTATCAGCAACACTAATAGCAGTAGTAATAGTAACAATAGTAATAGTGGCAGCAGCACTAATAGTAGTAGCAGCAGCACTAATAGTAGCAATAGCAACACTAATACCAGCAGCAGCAACACTATTAGTAGTAGTAATAGTAACAATAGTAATAGTGGCAGCAGCACTAATAGTAATAGCAGCAGCACAAATAGTAGCAATAGCAACACTAATAGCAGCAGCACTAATAGTAGCAGCAGCAGCAACACTAATAGTAGCAGCAACATTAATAGTAGCAGCAGCAGCAGCAACACTAATAGTAGCAGCAGCAGCAGCAACACTAATAGTAGTAGCAGCAGCAACACTAATAGTAGTAGCAGCAGCAACACTAATAGTAGAACCAGCAGCAACAATAATAGTAGCACCAGCAGCAACATTAATAGTAGTAGCAATAGCAACACTAATAGCAGCAACAACAATAATAGTAACAGCAGCTACACTAATAGTAACAGCAACAACACTAATAGTAGAAGCAACACTAATAGTAGCAGCAGCACTAATAGTAGTAGCAGCAGCAACACTAATAGTAGTAGCAGCAACAACACTAATAGTAGCAACAGTAGCAACACTAATAGTAGCAGCAGCAGCAACACTAATAGTAGTAGTAGCAGCAACACTAACAGTAGTAGTAGCAGCAACACTAATAGCAGCAGCAGCAACACTAATAGCAGCAGCAGCAACACTAATAGTAGCAGCAGCAACACTAATAGTAGCAGCAGCAACACTAATAGTAGTAGCAGCAGCAACACTAATAGTAGCAGCAGCAGCAACACTAATAGTAGCAGCAGCAGCAACACTAATAGCAGCAGCAGCAACACTAATAGTAGTAGCAGCAGCAACACTAATAGTAGCAGCAGCAGCAACACTAATAGTAGCAGCAGCAGCAACACTAATAGTAGTAGTAGCAGCAACACTAATAGCAGCAGCAGCAACACTAATAGCAGCAGCAGCAGCAACACTAATAGTAGTAGCAGCAGCAACACTAATAGTAGTAGCAGCAGCAACACTAATAGTAGCAGCAGCAGCAACACTAATAGTAGCAGCAGCAGCAACACTAATAGTAGCAGCAGCAACACTAATAGCAGCAGCAGCAACATTAATAGTAGCAGCAGCAACACTAATAGTAGCAGCAGCAACACTAATAGTAGCAGCAGCAACACTAATAGTAGCAGCAGCAGCAACACTAATAGTAGCAGCAGCAGCAACACTAATAGTAGCAGCAGCAACACTAATAGTAGCAGCAGCAGCAACATTAATAGTAGCAGCAGCAACACTAATAGTAGCAGCAGCCAAGCCAACAGCAGCAGCAACACTAATAGTTGCAGCAGCAACACTAATAGTAATAGCAGCAGCAACACTAATAGTAGTAGCAGCAGCAGCAACACTAATAGTAGCAGCAGCAACACTAATAGTAGTAGCAGCAGCAGCAACACTAATAGTAGTAGCAGCAGCAGTAGTAGCAGCAGCACTAATAGTAGTAGCAGCAGCAGCAGCAACACTAATAGTAATAGCAGCAGCAACATTAATAGTAGTAGCAGCAGCAACATTAATAGTAGTAGCAGCAGCAACAACACTAATAGTAGTAGCAGCAGCAGCAACACTAATAGTAGCAGCAGCAGCAACACTAATAGTAATAGCAGCAGCAACATTAATAGTAGTAGTAACAGCAGCAACACTAATAGTAGTAGCAGCAGCAACAACACTAATAGTAGCAGCAGCAACAACACTAATAGTAGCAGCAGCAACAACACTAACAGTAGCAGCAGCACTAATAGTAGTAGCAGCAGCAACACTAATAGTAGTAGCAGCAACAACACTAATAGTAGCAACAGTAGCAACACTAATAGTAGCAGCAGCAGCAACACTAATAGTAGTAGTAGCAGCAACACTAATAGTAGTAGTAGCAGCAACACTAATAGCAGCAGCAGCAACACTAATAGCAGCAGCAGCAACACTAATAGTAGCAGCAGCAACACTAATAGTAGCAGCAGCAACACTAATAGTAGTAGCAGCAGCAACACTAATAGTAGCAGCAGCAGCAACACTAATAGAAGCAGCAGCAACACTAATAGCAGCAGCAGCAACACTAATAGTAGTAGCAGCAGCAACACTAATAGTAGCAGCAGCAGCAACACTAATAGTAGCAGCAGCAGCAACACTAATAGTAGCAGCAGCAGCAACACTAATAGTAGTAGTAGCAGCAACACTAATAGCAGCAGCAGCAACACTAATAGCAGCAGCAGCAGCAGCAACACTAATAGTAGTAGCAGCAGCAACACTAATAGTAGTAGCAGCAGCAACACTAATAGTAGCAGCAGCAGCAACACTAATAGTAGCAGCAGCAGCAACACTAATAGTAGCAGCAGCAACACTAATAGCAGCAGCAGCAACATTAATAGTAGCAGCAGCAACACTAATAGTAGCAGCAGCAACACTAATAGTAGCAGCAGCAACACTAATAGTAGCAGCAGCAGCAACACTAATAGTAGCAGCAGCAGCAACACTAATAGTAGCAGCAGCAACACTAATAGTAGCAGCAGCAGCAACATTAATAGTAGCAGCAGCAACACTAATAGTAGCAGCAGCAACACTAATAGCAGCAGCAGCAACACTAATAGTAGCAGCAGCAACACTAATAGTAATAGCAGCAGCAACATTAATAGTAGTAGCAGCAGCAACATTAATAGTAGTAGCAGCAGCAACACTAATAGTAGTAGCAGCAGCAGCAACACTAATAGTAGCAGCAGCAGCAACACTAATAGTAATAGCAGCAGCAACATTAATAGTAGTAGCAGCAGCAACATTAATAGTAGTAGCAGCAGCAACAACACTAATAGTAGTAGCAGCAGCAGCAACACTAATAGTAGCAGCAGCAGCAACACTAATAGTAATAGCAGTAGCAACATTAATAGTAGTAGCAGCAGCAGCAACACTAATAGTAGCAGCAGCAGCAACACTAATAGTAGCAGCAGCAGCAACACTAATAGTAGCAGCAGCAACACTAATAGTAGCAGCAGCAGCAACATTAATAGTAGCAGCAGCAACACTAATAGTAGCAGCAGCCAAGTCAACAGCAGCAGCAACACTAATAGTAGCAGCAGCAACACTAATAGTAATAGCAGCAGCAACATTAATAGTAGTAGCAGCAGCAACATTAATAGTAGTAGCAGCAGCAACACTAATAGTAGTAGCAGCAGCAGCAACAACACTAATAGTAGCAGCAGCAGCAACACTAATAGTAATAGCAGCAGCAACATTAATAGTAGTAGCAGCAGCAACATTAATAGTAGTAGCAGCAGCAACAACACTAATAGTAGTAGCAGCAGCAGCAACACTAATAGTAGCAGCAGCAGCAACACTAATAGTAATAGCAGCAGCAACATTAATAGTAGTAGCAGCAGCAGCAACACTAATAGTAGTAGCAGCAGCAACAACACTAATAGTAGCAGCAGCAGCAACACTAATAGTAGCAGCAGCAACACTAATAGTAATAGCAGCAGCAACATTAATAGTAGTAGCAGCAGCAACATTAATAGTAGCAGCAACAGCAACACTAATAGCAGCAGCAACACTATTAGAAGCAGCAGCAACACTAATAGTAGCAGCAGCAACACTAATAGTAGCAGCAGCAACACTAATAGTAGCAGCAGCTGCAACACTAATAGCAGCAGCAGCAACACTAATAGTAGTAGCAGCAGCAACACTAATAGTAGTAGCAGCAGCAGCAACACTAATAGTAGCAGCAGCAACACTAATAGTAGTAGCAGCAGCAACACTAATAGTAGTAGCAGCAGCAGCAACACTAATAGTAGTAGCAGCAGCAGCAACACTAATAGTAGCAGCAGCAACACTAATAGTAGCAGCAGCAGCAACACTAATAGTAGCAGCAGCAGCAACACTAATAGTAGTAGCAACAGCAGCACTAATAGTAGCATCAGCAGCAACAACACTAATAGTAGCAGCAGCAACACTAATAGTAGCAGCAGCAACACTAATAGTAGTAGCAGCAACACTAATAGCAGCAGCAACACTAATAGTAGCAGCAGCAGCAACACTAATAGTAGTAGCAGCAGCAACACTATTAGTAGTAGCAGCAGCAACACTAATAGTAGCAGCAGCAGCAACACTAATAGTAGCAGCAGCAACACTAATAGTAGCAGCAGCAGCAACACTAATAGTAGCAGCAGCAACACTAATAGTAGCAGCAACAGCAACACTAATAGTAGCAGCAGCAGCAACACTTATAGTAGTAGCAGCAACAGCAACACTAATAGTAGCAGCAGCAACACTAATAGTAGCAGCAGCAGCAACACTAATAGTAGCAGCAGCAGCAACACTAATAGTAGTAGCAGCAGCAACACTAATAGTAGCAGCAGCAACACTAATAGTAGCAGCAGCAGCAACACTAATAGCAGCAGCAACACTAATAGTAGCAGCAGCAACACTAATAGTAGTAGCAGCAGCAACACTAATAGTAGCAGCAGCAGCAACACTAATAGTAGTAGCAGCAGCAACACTAATAGTAGTAGCACCAGCAACACTAATAGTAGTAGCAGCAGCAACACTAATAGTAGTAGCAGCAGCAACACTAATAGTAGTAGCAGCAGCAACACTAATAGTAGTAGCAGCAGCAACACTAATAGTAGTAGCAGCAGCAACAACACTAATAGTAGCAGCAGCAACACTAATAGTAGTAGCAGCAGCAACACTAATAGTAGCAGCAGCAGCAACACTAATAGTAGTAGCAGCAGCAACACTAATAGTAGTAGCAACAGCAACACTAATAGTAGTAGCAGCAGCAACACTAATAGTAGTAGCAGCAGCAACACTAATAGTAGTAGCAGCAGCAACACTAATAGTAGTAGCAGCAGCAACACTAATAGTAGAAGCAGCAGCAACAACACTAATAGTAGCAGCAGCAACACTAATAGTAGTAGCAGCAACAACACTAATAGTAGTAGCAGCAGCAACACTAATAGTAGTAGCAGCAGCAGCAGCAAAAAGAAATTAATAGATGCATTTTGTCCAGAAGTACTATTCAAATTATCTTAAATATATAAAACATATCTGATTTCAAAAACACTTAAAAACAACAATGGGAATTTTTAAGAGAACAAAGAAAAGACTTATAATTTCAATGTGAAAAAGCTCTCTAATTTGTAATTTTCCAAACAGAAAAAGAACATTCACTAAAAGCAGCAGACCTCTACTGTAGGTCAGGAATAATGTCATCATTAGTAAATCAATATGTTAGAGATGATAGTCAAGGTTGTCAAAGTAAGTCAGTATTAGCTAGAAAATAATATTGTTAAATATGGAGTGTGTGTAAAGATAAGGCAGGTTATACAGTGACTGAATAAGAGGTGGATGTATGTTGTAAACAAATGACACAGTTAATTATGCTATCTGGGGAATCTGGTAGATACTCGACTGCAAGTGTTAAACACAACATGAGGAGTTACAAACACGTGTTTTATTCTGCTATGTTTGTACTCATGTTTGCAGACAGCACCAGAGAATAAGGAATGGGAAGAAATCAGATTTGACCCAAGGAAGTAGAGGATAGCTACAATTCCCAAATGTAGAACTTTCCACAAGCATCAATGCACCTTCTTTGAATGGGTTGTATATATATGTAGGAATCTTAAGTTCTATGTGGTACTTTAAGTTGTGGTGCTTCAAGTAATAACTTAGTAAAGAATCAAGCCTCAGGATCTGGCCACTCCTGATGGTAAATTCAACATCTCATTAATATTAAAAACTTCACCTATCTCAGCTATTATAATTAGAAATTCTCTTTAAAAGTATTCAAGCATTTATAAACTCCTAATTTAGCATTCCTAGTTCTAAACCTAAGCTAACCTAACTTACTTTAAAACTATAGCAGCAGAAGCTTAGTGCTTGTCCACTTGTGGTTGCACACGTGAAGCAGGTGGCAGACACTTTCCACACACTTGTGGTAGCACAAGCGAGGCAGGTGGTAGACATTGGTTCCACACACTTGTGGTAGCACCAGTGAGGCAGGTGGTAGCCACTGTTTTCACACACTTGTGGTAGCACAAGTGAGGCAGGTGGTAGACACGGTTTCCACACACTTGTGGTAGCACATATGAAGTAGGTGGCAGACACTTTTTCCACACATTTGTGGTAGCACAAGTGAGGCAGGTGGCAGACACTGTTTCCACACACTTGTGGTAGCACAAGTGAGGCAGGTGGCAGACACTGTTTCCACACACTTGTGGTAGCACAAGTGAGGCAGGTGGTACACACTGTTTCCACACACTTGTGGTAGCACAAGTGAGGCAGGTGGCAGACACTGTTTCCACACACTTGTGGTAGCACAAGTGAGGCAGGTGGTACACACTGTTTCCACACACTTGTGGTAGCACAAGTGAGGCAGGTGGTACACACTGTTTCCACACACTTGTGGTAGCACAAGTGAGGCAGGTGGCAGACACTGTTTCCACACACTTGTGGTAGCACAGTGAGGCAGGTGGTACACACTGTTTCCACACACTTGTCTGCTGGACACTGCATGTTTTCTCGTCAATAGCCTCAAAACCTTGTTTAATTTGCTTAACTAAGAGTGCAGGTAAGTTGCTAGCATGCAACATTGTCCATGTATTTTGTCTAAACAATCCTATAGTTTTTTTTTTTTTTTAATTTTCAAGTGCTGATAGTTAAGGATTCAACTCTTTCTGTATTTTTTTTACCTCTACTTTCTTACCCCATTTGTAATTTGACAATGGTCAAGGGCAGATTGAAATGTTGCCAAAAGGTTACTCACCTCAGTGTGGGTTTTAGGTGAAATGTTCCAGCCATAGTTCTCTGGCTTTACTCTTCAAGGAATTAATACCTACATTATTGCAGTCTACCACTCAGCACAGCAAGTGGTATACAAGTGTTTCCCCTAAAATAATTCCTTATAAAGTAGGTTATCGATCAAACTGTTTTGGACAGGGCGTCACTTTTCAGCAGGAGTGACCAGCTGACAGCATTATAGGGTTGGGTCAAGTAGGTCAGATATTATTTTTAGCTAGTTAATAAAATATGACAATGTTGCATAAACAAAAACAGGCTTTTGAAGCATAATAAAATTCAAACAAACAGAAACCCCAAACAAAAACAAAACCACACACATACAGCAAACAAAGAGAAAGCCACCACACTTACACCAATGAGAAAGCCACCACACCTACACCAAACCCTCATCTACCACAGATGAATGAATTTAATAAGTACCAAATGAGAAAACATAGAAAGAAGGTAGGGTGATCCAGGACAGGAAACATTCACCATCATTCATTCAATAGTTTTCATACCAGAAGTGTGCAGGCATCCCAGTTCAGAAATACAAATGACCCTCAGAACTGCAGCATCTTCACCCCTCCTTCAGAGTGCAGGCACTGAATCTCCAGGACTTGGGTCTGGCTAACTGGTTTCCTCTGAATCCTTTTATAAATGTTACCTTGCTGACACCTTAAAAAAAAAAGGACACCAAATACTTCACTCACTGACCTAACACACACACACATACCAGCTGGATGATAAAGCCCCTATCAGTTAAAACCTCTTTTACACATCCCCTACAACCCTTCCTAGGACAACCCCCTACAACCCTTTCTAGGGCAACCCCAACAACCTTTCCTAGGATAACCCCTACAACTCTTTTCCACCCTGGATTTATACACCCTCCTGATCATCCTAGTCTACTACAAATACCCAAATCACTTCAACTCCTCTTCTGACCTCTGACTTATACACTGCATAACCCCACACTAGCATCAAATTTCTATATTCCACGTTTTCTGCATAATTTCACACCAAACATTGCTCTTAAACATGACATCACTGTTCTAGCCTTCTCTGCACTACTATATGGTTCACCTTACTTTTCATAGAGCTACATGCTGACACATCCACTCCGAAACACAGTAAAAGGTCAATTAAAGTGCAATTTGACTGTGCAAGATTGTCTTGACAAGATTGAGAACTTATAATAGATAAAATACAGAATGGCTAAAGGAATGGTACTGAGCACTATAAAGTATGAGAAGAACAACACAGGTATGAAGTAATGGTTGTGCATGCCATTGCTAGTTTCTCCCCCTTTGCCCTTCCGGGCCTACAAGTGAAAAACTTTCTTATTAGAGAAGGTAACATAGCTCCCTCCTCCACCTGCCCTGTCACCCTCGCCACTCCACAGGCAGTGGAGATGGCACACACACACACACACACACACACACACACACACACACACACACACACACACACACACACACACACACACACACACACACACACATGGTCTGAGAGAATCACTGACTCGTACAATCAGAAACAGTGAGAAGAAAATAAGAGCTTATGCAATGACTAGCGTAGATAGTGATATTCCAAAAAGAATGACAGAAGTCAATACGGCTAAACAAGAAAGAAAAGTTACTGAATAAGAAGAATGAGGAGAGCTGTCACAAAAGTTCAAGCTGATGGTTTAAAAGCTTTAATTAAAAGGCTTACTGGCGAGTGCATAAGCTGATAGTGTTAATGTATTACAGGTCGGCCATCACTAATCCGGCATCATTGGGACCTGTAGTGTGCCAGATTAGTGAGTTTGTTGGATTACAGAGTGGTTAGGTTAGAATACATTTAATTAACCTATCAATAAAGACTCTTTCTGCTACATCTTCCTCATTTTCATCACTGCTTCCTCCATCACTGGCTTGCTGCTGTGGATTTACAACCATCTGCACAATTTCTGAGTCCGTATAATGATGAAATATGAAATTATGCTAGCCAAAATTAGTGCCGGATTACTGATGGAACCGGATAACTGACTGCTGGATTAGTGATGGCCGACCTGAATTATTATAATCAACCAAGCACTAAATCCGTAAGGGTCTATTGTTACTGATTTTTTGAGAATGGTTACAGTCCCAATCAAATATTTAAGACTGATGAGACAAGTGTATTTTGGAAGTGCACGACATGAAGAACTTATATTAACAAACATGGAAAATGTGCAACTGGATTCAAGGCAGCTAAGGATGGTTCAGCTTACTTCTCTGCACCAATGTAACAGGTTATTTAAAGTTATAGTTTATGGTAAATTATCACTAAGATTCTCCTAGCTTTAAAAGGTCAAGAAAAAGCCTGTCTGTCTGTTATCTAAAAGAGTAGCATGGATGACTGAAACCCTGTTTGTTGTATGGTTTAAATATTTTATTCCTGTAGTCAAGATGTACCTTGCTACAAAGAACCTTGTGTTCAAGGTTTTCCTCACTTTAGGAATCCTGTACTCATTCTCAAATTCTGCAATTTGCAAACCTAAATCTCAAGGTTGTATTTTTACCACCTAATATAACATTTCTGATACAACCACTGAATCTAAGTGTAAGAAAGACATTTAAATGCCACTACAAATGCAAGGCCATGACACATCAGACTGGAATCTTAGAATTCTGGCACAGCTTAAACATTGTTACTCTATGTAGGCAGATAAAAGTGGCATAGAAGGAAGTGCCCTAACCAACCTTAAATGCAGGTTGGGGTAAATTTTGGCAATCTATAACTCTGGTAAGTGCTGTGACATATTAGAGCTTTTAAGATATGCATGAAGATGTGCATGAACTGTTAGATGATGATGAAGTATCTGCAGAAGAAATGCTGGAGAACCTTAATTCCCAGTTAGGAGAAAGGCAGATAAAAGAACAGGATGATGAATAACAACTACAAGAAAAACATATAATAGTGAGGAGTTATGAGAGATATTCCTTTTTTTTTTTTTTTTTTTTTTTAGCAAACTGGAAACTTTTTTCACCAAAAAGGACACAGACATCTAGAAGTATTCCCAGGAAGTGAGGTCTGCAGGAGGCAATGATGCTGTATTGTCATCTGTATAAAGTAAAGCAGCAGGGTAAAAACAGACGAGACACGACTCACGAAATTGTAATGACACGATTGCAAACAAACCATACCACGGGCGGGGATAGAACCTGCGATCAGAGAGTCTCAAAACTCCAGACCATCGTGTTAGCCACTGGACCAGCTAGCAACAAAAAGATTCATACGACTATGTATATTTCTACACCATAGGAAGGTTAGCATAAGCACCACTGACCACAAATGCAAGTTTTTACAGACAAATCTCTAGCTAGCGTGGCCGTGACGAACTCTAGCTCAAGTCCCCTCAAAGCCGTTAACATGACTCACGAAATCATAATGACACGATTGCAAACAAACCATACCACGGGAGGGGATAGAACCCACGATCAGAGAGTCTCAAAACTCCAGACCTTCCTATGGTGTAGAAATATACCTAGTTGGACGAATCTTATTGTGGCTAGCTGGTCCAGTGGCTAACGCGACAGTCTGGAGTTTTGAGACTCTAATCACGGGTTCTATCCCTGCCCGTGGTATGGTTTAGACCAGACACATTACAGAATACTTGAGCACTCCCATACAACCATCAACTACTGACTTTATATCCACATTGGCAAAAGAGCAACTGACATCCACCTTAGCTGAGTAGAGCCACATTAACCCTCTCTATATACTTCAGTTCAACCCTCTCTACATACACTTCACTGTTAACCTTCTCTATATACTTCAGTGTTAACTTTCTCTACACACTTCAGTGTTAACCTTCTCTACACACTTCAATGTTAACCTTCTCTACACACTTCAACATCAACCCTCACTACACACTACAACATCAACAAGCTACTTTAGAATACAAGGCAACAAACTCTATGTAGGCCTATTGATATTGTAAAACAAAGTTTTTTTGCATAAGTGCATGAAATTAGACACGCTGAATCTTCACTTCAATACACAATTTTAAAATAGCACATAAAAAGATCCACACTTAACACAGCTGTAATAAACTGAATCATTCTTTAAAAAATATCTGCATATTTTACTATGATAAATATACTATAATAAACATGTGCTTATGTATATAGATATTTATGTATAATTCTTTTTGATGAAATATTTATTTTTCATTTTATGTGACTTTAGAATGTTGATTTTTTTGGCTGGCAGGTTGCAGAGAGGTACGGAGGTTAGGCGGGGAGGTGCGGAGGTTAGGCGGGGAGGTGCGGAGGTTAGGCGGGGAGGTGCGGAGGTTAGGCGGGGAGGTGCGGAGGTTAGGCGGGGAGGTGCGGAGGTTAGGCGGGGAGGTACGGAGGTTAGGCGGGGGAGGTATGGAGGTTAGGCGGGGGAGGTATGGAGGTTAGGCGGGGAGGTGTGGAGGTTAGGCGGGGAGGTACGGAAATTAGGCAGGGGAGGTATGGAGGTTAGGCAGGGAGGTACGGAGGTTAGGTGGGGAGGTGCGGAGGTTAGGCAGGGAGGTACGGAGGTTAGGCGGGGGAGGTATGGAGGTTAGGCAGGGAGGTACGGAGGTTAGGTGGGGAGGTGCGGAGGCTAGGCGGGGAGGTACGGAAGTTAGGCAGGGAGGTACAGAAGTTAAGCGGGGGAGGTGTGGAGGTTAGGCGGGGGAGGTGCGGAGGTTAGGTGGGGGAGGTATGGAGGTTAGGCGGGGAGGTACGGAGGTTAAGTGGGAGAGGTACGGAGGTTAGGCGGAGGAGATATGGAGGTTAGGTGGGGAGGTACAGAGGTTAGGTGGGGAGGTACAGAGGTTAGGCGGGGGAGGTATAGAGGTTAGGCGGGGGAGGTATAGAGGTTAGGCGGGGAGGTACGGAGGTTAGGCGGGGAGGTACAGAGGTTAAGTGGGAGAGGTACGGAGGTTAGGCGGGAGAGGTACGGAGGTTAGGCGGGAGAGGTATGGAGGTTAGGCAGGAGAGGTATGGAGGTTAGGTGGGAGAAGTACGGGGGTTAGGCGGGAGAAGTACGGGGGTTAGGTGGGAGAAGTACGGGGGTTAGGCGGGAGAGGTACGAAGGTTAGGTGGGAGGAGGTACGGAGGTTAGGTGGGGGGATGCAGAGGTAAAGTGGGGAGGTTCAGAGGTTAGGTGGGGGAGGTATGGAGGTTAGGTGGGAGGAGGTATGGAAGTTAGGCAGGAGGAGGTATGGAAGTTTTATGGGAGGAGGTATGGAAGTTAGGTGAGAGGAAGCATGGAGGGATGGAAGTTAGGTGGGAGGAGGTATGGAGGTTAGGTGGGAGAAGGCATGGAAGTTAGGCAGGAGGAGGTATGGAAGTTTTATGGGAGGAGGTATGGAAGTTTTATGGGAGGAGGTATGGAAGTTTTATGGGAGGAGGTATGGAAGTTAGGTGAGAGGAGGCATGGAGGTTAGGTAGGAGGAGGTATGGAGGTTAGATGAGGGAGGTGCAGAGGTTAGGTGGAGGGAGGTAGAGTACTGAACTAGCCTGGATCTTTAAGGTGACCATGAATAAGAACATAAGAAAGAAGGAACACTGCAATAGGCCTACTGACCTATGCAAGGCAGGTCCAGTTCTCACACCGGCTTAAGTCAATGCCTTGACCTATTAACCAAACCTCTTTTAAAAGGGGCGTGAATCTGATTTTTACCATACATTTTCTTTTTTGTTACATTTGTGACTTTTCAATTGGAATGTTCACCTATGAAAATCTTTGAAAAGATAATTCAGCACCCACTTTGCAATATTTTTTTTATGCAGGATGAAAACCCTTGGGACCATATATTAAATCCAACTGTTACTCTTTGATTATGGGGGGCTAAACTAGTGTGTTTGAATATCTTCTCTGTGCCCTGGGTGTGATACTATCCTGGCAACTTTCTCATCTGCTATTGTCTTAACCCTTTGAGGGTTTTGGTCGTACTAGTACGTCTTACGCGTAGGGGTTTTTGACGTACTAGTACGCATAAATTCTAGCGGCCTCAAATCTCGCAGGAAAAGGCTGATAAGCCTAGATGTGAGAGAATGGGTCTGTGTGGTGGGTGTGCGCAGTAGGAAAAAAATCTGGGACCCAGTGGTGCATTGTGGGAATGCCATCATAGTACACAATTTCCACCGTGCCCTGCGGTAAGAAGTTCCTCACTCCTCGGCGAATTGGGACACTTTTGTTCCCCAGTGACAGTTCTAATACAGATGGAAGTGACAGTGAAGATGAGTTTCAAGGTTCTGGTGAGGTTTTGACCGAAACTAATGACCATAATATGGGTAATAGTGAGGAAACCCCAGACAACCCACAGCCTTCCACCTCTGGTGCTGGGCCGTCGTTCAGTTGTACCAGAATCAAAGAGGAAACTCCTATTTTCCAAAATCCCAGACTCAGATGTGAGCATTGGTGATGATAATGATAGTGATTATGAACTACAAGCTCTTCAAACTTGTTCCAAGAATGGAGCAGGAGGAGGAGGCAGAGGAGGAGGAGGCAGAGGAGGAGGAGGCAAGAGGAGGAGGAGGCAAGAGGAGGAGGAGGCAGAGGAGGAGGAGGCAGAGGAGGAGGAGGAGGAGGAAGAAGAAGAAGAGGAGGAAGAAGAGGAGGAGGAGGAGGAGGAGGAAGAGGAGGAGGAGGAAGAAGAGGAGGAGGAGGAGGAGGAAGAAGAAGAATACGTAATGATAACAATAATACATAATAATAATAATACATAATAATAATAATACATAATAATAATAATACATAATAATAATAATAGGTAATAATAATAATATGTAATAAATAATAAATGTTCACCCATGACAGTAACAAGATAAGGGGAGATAACATCTGATAAGTGCTGACTTTTGATGAGGGTAAATGAGGGTAGAGCTGATGCCAAAAGATGAGATGAACATCCCCCTCCCTTTGTTTTTGCTGGTATACTAACATTTCTGTCTGTCTATTTGCCTGTCTGTCAAGCTCCCTGTCTATCCATCTAGCTCTCTGTCTCAGAGAGCCACAAGACTGCGTCATCACTTTTACTCACATCTTCAAGCAGAGTATAGCACTTTGTCTGGGTTTCTTGGGTTATCCTAGGTAATTTATACTATGTATACTTGTATTTATGTGTACCTGTGAGACAGAGATAGACAGACAGATAGAATGAGGGAGAAAGATAATTAGATAGAATGGAGGAGGGGAAGCAGCATCCGACCCCATTGTTTTGACAGGCCAGAGGGGGAAAGAGTAATGAGCCAATATGTCACTTTGACAGCTGCCGACTCCTTGTAATTTACACTATGGACGAGGAGGAGAAGGAGGAGGAGGAAGAGGAATAAGAGGAAGAGGAGGAGGAAGAGGAATAGTAGGAGGAAGATTAGGGGGAGGAGGAGGAAGAGGAAGAAGAGGAGGAGGAGGAAGAGTAGGAGGAAGAGGAAGAAGAGGAGGAAGAGGAAGAAGAGGAGGAGGAGGAAGAGGAGGAGGAGGAAGAGGAAGAGTAGGAGGAAGAGGAAGAGGAGGAAGAGGAAGAGTATGAGGAAGAGTAGGGGGAAGAGGAGGAAGAGGAAGAAGAGGAGGAGGAGGGTGGAACACTAGTACACTGGTACTGGTACACTAACATTTCTGTCTGTCTATTTGTCTGTCTGTCAAGCTCCCTGTCTATCTGTCTATCCGTCTAGCTCTCTGTCTCAGAGAGCCACAAGACTGTGTCATCACTTTTACTCACATCTTCAAGCAGAGTATAGCACTTTGTCTGGATTTCTTGGGTTATCCTAGGTAATTTATACTATGTATACTTGTATTTATGTGTACCTGTGAGACAGAGATAGACAGACAGATAGAAAGAGAGAGACAGATTGAAAGAGATAGAATGAGGGAGAAAGATAAAACACCATTTTGTATGACACCATGTTTCAGAGTTCCACAAGCTGTAGAACTAATAGGAATATGTTCAGTGACTGTATATTGGTATATATATTATAGAACAATAATAATAAACAATGTTTTGTATTGTTTGTTTTTGTAAACAAGTTTTGTAAACAATATATTGATAATTATGTTTGTGTGCTTATTGTGTTGTATACAACGAGTGTATATATGTACATTGCACCTTACTTTGGTCTCATAGGCCACATAAGTTATGTGAAAAAATAAAATAGTGAAAAAAACAACAAACCTTCAAATACAAGTAAATCAAAGTTTACCGGGTGAGCGGCAGTCGCCGCTGTTGCCATACGCGGCTCATTTTCTGCAAACTTCATGCATCCATATCTCCGTAAGTATTGATGGTAAAATTTTTTTGTTTATCCTATAATGTTCAGAAAAAAAAACTCTATTTTTTCATAAGAAAAAATAATTTTTTTTTTTTTTGAAATTTGGCCGACCCTGAGAACGAGTTTCGGAGAGGGCCTGTCGACCCTCAAAGGGTTAATTATGACCAAGACCATAATTTTGCTACACTTGTGTTTATATAGCTTACTATTACAATCAACATAGCACTGTGTGGATTTGTTGCTCAGCCCATTAACCTTCCAATCCCGTCAATTTATTGGGGTTTCTCTGTGTTCATACCCAATCAACTTTTCTTAAATTAAGCAAGCCAGAAACTGACTGCTTCCTTTTATTTTTTATCATTTGGAATTAGCACAACTGCCAACCTAACATAGTAAGTTTCTTTACTTGTGTATCCCTGCTAATGAATACTATTGCTAATGTAAAGTGCCAATTCCTAATAATGCACTCTTAATGACTGGAACGATCAGTCAAGTTCATCCAGTAACAAAACATGATAATTCTTAAAAGGTACTGGACGTCCCTTCATATGATTACTATGAGTGAGCTCCGTATGTCCAAATACCAGGTGTACAAGTACTGTTTCCCCACAACCAACAATGAGGGAAACACATCTGCTAGAAATTTAATTGTGGTTTGATTAAAAACTGCTTCTTAATCAAAAACTGACTAACAACACTGCCAATTATTTCAAATGCATCAGGACAGCATTGGAAAAAAGTTGAATAAAGGCAAGTCTCTATGCAAGATAGGAAAGCCCTGAATAGCAGAATTGCAGTCAAGAACTTCACTGCCCTGAATACCATAATGTTAAGATACAGTAAAAGGCATAATCCTTGTATTTGCCAAAGAGGTGACACAGTGATTGCTGAATGCAAAGTAAATACAGGGAACCAAAGTTCTGTAGTAAAGCTACTGTAAAGAAGCTACAACAATGAAAGACACAGACAGAGAAGTGATGTGGATAACAGCATCAAGAAGTGAATGTAACTATTAAATACTGACTGTTTTTTGCCAAGTATCTGTGAATTACACTATCAGGAAAATCTGCTGCATATTACACATCACAGGCTTAAAAATAAATTGTTTACACAGTGGTACCATTCAAGCACAAGTGAAAATAGAGTAACCCCTCTTATAATGTAACACTACATGGTACTGTATGATTTTTGTCTAAACACAACTGGAAAAGTGCATTCATTTTTGAAAATTGCTTGAAAAGCCTTGAAAGTATGCACTACATGCAAAAGAATCAAGATATATGCAAAATTTTAGTAGTCCGCATTGTGGGGATTTTCCCCTCCGACCCAAGTTGGTCCCAATGGTTGGCTGGGATCAATGTGCCTGTTTATCAAACTTCTTGGATCCTCCCACTGCCTTATTTCTTTCAAGAGAAATACTAGTGATGCTGGAGGTGTGAAGTAAATAGAGCAAGAATTACTAGAGGTATTGTAATAAGTGGAGTACAGGCAGCCTGCAATTTTGGTCTGAGAGAATCCACTGTTTGTACAATTCAAAACAATGAGAAAATATGAGATTATGCAATAAGTAGTGAAGATTGTGACCTGGATAAAAGAACATCAAAAAGGTCAATACTGCAGAGTAAAACAGATCAGCAATACATTACAGAATACAGCCTCTCCTCACTTAACGACGGAGTTATATTCCTAAGACCACGTCAGTAAATAAATTCATCGCTAAGTGTTCTAATGTCACCTTTGCACCATTTACAACATTTCTGGTATATTTTAAAATGTTTATACGCTATTGTATTGTATATTGTAATAAACAGAATTGAGGGAATCAGCTGTAATATACAGTAGGGCCCCACTTACATGGCAAGTTAAGTTCTAGGCTATTGCTGTTAAGTGGACATCGCTGGAAAGCAGAACACCATTTTCCTCCACTTTTAAATGCATATAAATGCCAGACAACAAGTTTATACTAACTTATATTAAGTTAGTAATAGAACTATGCTTTAAAAAACACAATAAAAAGTAAAATACATACACAGTACATTCACTACTTACCTTAAAATATTTGTAGCTTTATTAATGTAGGGCAAGAGGTGAGTAGTACTTATTTGTAGAAGTCAGGTGTAGGTAGCTGGTAATTGTAGCCCACCTGAGCTACACCTACCGGCTGCCTACACTGCAGCCCAGAGCCATATTATTACCATCGACATACCTTGTTCACTTAATTTAATTGTCTCTAACAACTACCTTTAGATGCCATCATAAACGAGGGGAGAAGTAATCAATAATTCATGCCGAGAATTGCAAACAAAAGTCGAGTGTTAAGGGGAGTGACTAGGCCAAATGCAGATTCATACACGTTTTCTTTGGTGCTGGACCAGAGAAAACGTAATGTTTTCTTTCCGCCCAGCTACCACATGTGTTTCTTATATAATTTCAAAGAAAATATCATACATGGATTAATGAAAATGTCTATATTAACGTAAAATAAGACACTTAATTTGCCCAAGAGTGATTATTATTACGTACTATTAGTACTACTATGGTGTTAAGACTTGAGGGACACTCTTAGTGATTTTAATGTGTACTTGCATGCCGGCACAGTATGTAAGTATACAGTGGACCCCCGGTTAACGATATTTTTTTCACTCCAGAAGTATGTTCAGGTGCCAGTACTGACCGAATTTGTTCCCATAAGGAATATTGTGAAGTAGATTAGTCCATTTCAGACCCCCAAACATACACGTACAAACTCACTTACATAAATACACTTACATAATTGGTCGCATTCGGAGGTAATCGTTATGAGGGGGTCCACTGTATTTAGGTACAGATACACAAGTACAGTGGACCCCCCGGTTAACGATATTTTTTCATTCCAGAAGCATGTTCAGGTGCCAGTACTGACCGAATTTGTTCCCATAAGGAATATTGTGAAGTAGATTAGTCCATTTCAGACCCCCAAACCTACACGTACAAACGCACTTACATAAATACACTTACATAATTGGTCGCATTGGGAGGTGATCGTTAAGTGGGGGTCCACTGTATTATTATCAAAGCGCATATAAAACAGGCAATAACTTTAAAACACTTGAAATTTTGGAAAGTTTCCAGACAAAATACAGTGGACCCCCGCATAACGATTACCTCCGAATGTGACCAATTATGTAAGTGTATTTATGTAAGTGCGTTTGTACGTGTATGTTTGGGGGTCTGAAATGGACTAATCTACTTCACAATATTTCTTATGGGAACAAATTCGGTCAGTACTGGCACCTGAACATACTTCTGGAGTGAAAAAATATCGTTAACCGGGGGTCCACTGTAGAGAGATGTGCTCACGGAGAATGTAACTGGGTGGGGTGTGCCGTATTAGAAAGACGGGTTGCCGTATAGAGAGTTTTGGTCGAAATTTGAAATCGCCATATAAGCGGAATGCTATAAGGCAAAACACCATAAAGTGGGGCCCTACTGTACGTTATTTATGCTTGCACATGGGTCAGAGAGCCCGTCGAAAGGCTGAGTCATCAGTAAACGAGTATGTTGCTAAATGAGGAGAGGCTGTACACAAGTAGTCCATTGCAGACAACTACTGATATTCCTGCACATCAACACAAACCACAGCCATCCACCTCAGTTCAGTAATGCCAAATTAACCTTCTCTGCACACTTATATGCTAAACAATGACAACTAGACTGTAATGAAAAATAAATTGCAATAATTTGATTCACAAATTTGGAGGTGACTAACATAACCTTATTTCTTCGTCATGTGCTCTTCACTTCAGAGACAATTTCCTTAAGATCCCAATTATCAGGAATGTATTGTAATGAGAGTGTTTACTATTCTCAGGAAGAAGGAACGTGTCTAATGTGGAGATGCAAAACTTTGCAAAAGAAAGGACATAAATGTACCACCAGAACCAAATGCAATAATTAAAAAGGCAAACAAAGCAAAACAAAGCTGAAACAGGGTAGGGCAGGTTCAGTGGGGAGAAATAAATGGGATTAGGTTAAGGGCATCAGAGAGTTAAGAGATAAGGAAGGGGTTGGAAAAATAATTTTGAAGGATTAGCTATGGCAGGAGAAGAGGGAATATAAATGTACAAATTCAAGAATTACAAGGATTAAAATAAGAGTTGGATGCAAAAAGTTTGTTATAATAAGTATTAATGCACCTGGAGAAGAGAGGAGTGTACAGAGAGAGGAGGAGACTTTGGGAGATGTCAAGTGTTTAGGAACCTCTGAACAAAGTGAGAGAATAACTGCAGTTGTGAACCTAAATGCTAAAGTGGGAAAAATGGTTAGAGAGGGTGTGGTAAGTTTGGGGTGCCAGGTGTAAATGATTATGAAGGGCCTTTGACTGAACTTTGTATAGAAAGAGGCTTAGTAATAGGTAATACATATTTTAAGAAACAAAAAAAGGATAAATAAGTATGCGAGTTGTAAAACAGCAGATTGTCGTTTAACACTGTTTTATTTGGCACTCATACTCAAATAACCCGCACATAAAAGACAGAAGCTTACGACGACGTTTTGGTCCGACTTGGACCATTGACAAAGTCACACTAACAGAGAAGGAGCAGGACGGCTATATATAGGCAGAAAGAGGTGGAGGTAGTAGTAGTGGTAGTAGTAGTAGTAGTAGTACAAGAATTGTATATAATACCGACAGGATGAAATGACACACGCACAACACCCGGGCATCCCCACCGTAGACGTTTCGCCATCCAGCCAGCCACTGGATGGCGAAACGTCCACAACAAAGACAACCAGACGCCGCACATGTGTTAGTGTGACTTTGTCAATGGTCCAAGTCGGACCGAAACGTCGTCGTAAGCTTCTGTCTTTTATGTGCGGGTTATTTGAGTATCGTTCCAGTCACGGTATTGTGCCTTTTTGTTATTTATTTTATTTGGCACGTTTTGGTTATAGCATTAATGAAGAATTGTGGTATATTTTTGTATAACACTTTGCAAAATTAACTTAACATGGTTCACTTTGTGGGAGGGGAAAAAATTTGGAGCATGTGTTGCTCGCGGCATACACTCTGCTTGGCTGTGGGCTAAACCACTGAATCAACGGAGGAGACCTACTGCCATCCCCTGCCACCCGTCCCACCATTGTCCCAGCCGGTTCATACGTGTGTAGGACGCCTGCTAGGAGCTACCTGTGTTTATTTTTGTTTGTGGTTTGAGTTTAGATCTTTTAATTGCCATATCTTAAATCTGCCAAGCAATCATGGCACCCAGTAGGCATACAAGCATTGCTGAAAGTGGCAAGAAAAGATTTCAGCGTTTAAGGCTTAGAATTAACGAAGGAAATAGAGATATTAGACAATTAGACAAGAGATAGCCTGTGGCCATAATGGAGCGTCACTTTGTGCAAATAAAACGACCGAGGTAAATCTGAGTTTGTGTGATGACTTACTGATTTACATGACTGACTGACTGATTGACTTACTGATTTGACTGATTTACTGACTTAAAGTTACTTTTTCACTGAAGAGGATCCTGAAATGGTGTCTAGAGCAGTTGATGCCTTACCCTAAGTTGTATAATGTACTGTGGGGTAAAATAGAACAGAAATCCATTACAGAATTCATGCGCACTCCAGTACAACCATCAACTTCAGTACAAGGACCTCTACCATCCACCTCAGCCCAGTAGGACCACAGCATAACTCTCCACTCTCTTCACATTCATCCACAAACACAAGCACCCATAATTTAAGGTAAGAAATACTATTATTTCTGTTACATTTGTAGTCTTAAGCAGTGAAAACAACATAGTACATCACGACAATGAACCACAATTATATATTCACTTTTATTTTTGTAAGATCTGTTGGTCTAAAAAAAAAGTTGTTTGGCTTTTTGGGGGCTCCCAGGAACGTAACCTTATTTTTTCCACAAGTTGTCCAGTTTGTCTAACATGGTTTTAACTACCACAGCATTTTCAGGAATGTAACTACCGTGTTAAACCAAGGTCTACTGTATATGACAGTAGTCTGTTAGGCTATGTATTGGTAAACAAAAGTTGATGGGTAGACTTCAGGATATGCATGTTTATAGAGGGGCAACAAATATATCAGAACACTTTTTAGTTGCAGCTACAGTGAAAGTAAAAGGTAGATGGGATACAAGAAGAATTGCATCAGCAAATAAGAGTGGTGAAGGTTTAAAAACTAAAGAGAAGGCAGTTAGGGTAAGATATAAATAACTATTGGAAGGAAGATGGGCTAGTGTGAGTATAGGCAATGAGGCTGAAGAAGTATGGGTAGACTTAAGAATGCAGTGTTAGTGTTCAGCAGAAGTATGTGGTTACAGGAAAGTGGGTGTGGGAGGTAAGAAGAATGGTGAGGTAAAGAGAAAAAGTTAGCATATCAGAGGTTTTTTACAAAGTATAAGTGTTATAAGGAGGTGTTATGACCAATGTCATAATGTGATTAATTTATATGTATTATCCACTTAATATTATACTCTGGGTTTCTTTAATATTAGCTAAATTAAAGATTCCACTAGTTTATAATATTATCTGATTTAGGAATATACCCGGGTATGATGTATATATATATATCTTGAGTAATGTGTTAGATAGGTACTCCTGGCTAAGGTTTATAACAAGGTATCTCCACTGGTGGGTAGTTTGCACCGCTCTACCCTCTCCCCCTTTTGACGAGTTGATGTCATGAAGGAATTTACTGTATAGTTCAGTTCACTCTCTCTGCTGACTCAGTGTGCATTGACTGAGCTACCCTCCTAGTACTCCGCCTTATTCTCACTTGGATAGAGAATTGGGTTATAGAAACTCCTGATCCAGCTTGTGGTTTATTGTGAAGTCTGCTGACAATCATATACTGTTATCTTCAGGTTACGATGTGACGACCAGTGTCAAGCTTAGAACTTTGTGATATATTCCTTATGCCAGGGAGTTACTCAGAAAAAGTGTTAATTCTCAATATATGTACTTGCACACAAGTAATGTTACTACTGAGGAAGCGATAATATTCCTCTGATCATTGTCAAGTGTAGTGACCATATTGACATGTACATTCTATTTAAGAGTTTTCTTGTGTGAAGGAAAGTTCCTGACAGTGATATTTAATAGATATTTATGAATATCTAAAGTATTTAAGCTTTTAAATAAAAAGAAACTTGAAAAGACTGAGTAACTATTATTTGTGCCTTACATTTCTAAGTTTGGAAACATATCCTTTCATTCTATGAAGTGTGTTGTTACGGAATGCACTAACCTGGCTAAAGATTAAGATTTGAACCGTAACAGGAGGTAGGAGTATATGGAGAGAATAAGAGATAGATTAAGAAAGTAGGGAAGGAATGTAAAAGGAGAGCAAATGAGAGAATGGGTGAGATACTGTCAACAAATTGTGATGAGAATCAGAAAATGTTTTGGAGTGAGATTAATAGGTTGAGAAAACCTAGGGAATGAATGGATTTGACAGTTAAAAATAGGAGAGGAGAGTTATTAGATAGAAAGTTGGAGGCATTAGGTAGATGGAGAGAATATTTTGAGGAACTGTTAAATGTTGATGAAGATGGGGAATCTGTGATTGTGTCCACTGGGCATGGAGGTATAACATCTTGTAGGAGTGAGGACGAGGCAGATGTTAGTGTGGGGGAAGTGCATGAGGCTGTGGGTAGAATAAAAGGGAAGTAAACCAGCTGGGATTTATGGGATAAAGATGGTAATGTTAAAAGCAGGTGGGAATATAGTTTTGCAATGGTTGGTGCTTTTATTTAATAAATGTACAAAAGAGGAGGAGGTACCTAGAGACTGGCAGAAAGCATTTATAGTTCCTTTGTAGAAAGGCAAAGGAGACAAGTGAGAATGTAAAAAATTATAGGAAAGTAAGTCTGTTGAGCATACCTGGTAAGATGTATGGTAGTTATTATTGAAAGAATTAAGAGTAAGATGGAGAGCAGGATTTTGAGTGAATAAGGAGGCTTTAGGAGGTGTGTAGAACAAGTGTTTACAGTGAAGCATATAGGTGAACAGTATTTACATAAAGGTTTTCATTGCATTTATGGATTTGGAAAAGACATATGATAGGGAAGCACTGTGTCAGATGTTGCAAGTGTATGGAATAGGTGGTAAGTTACTGAAAGCAGTTAAGAATTTTTACTAGGATAGTGAGACACAGGTTGGAGTATTTAGGAGAGAGGGATATTATTTCCCAGGATGCATGACCCTTATCTAAATACCTTGTGGCGTTCTGCTAATACGGACATTTCAAATTATGACCAAAACTTGCTATATGGTTCCTCCACCTGACTTTCTAATACGGTCACCATGCCCCACCTGGTTTGTTTACATTTTCTGTGAGCACGACTCTCCATTACGTCTGGAAGCTTTCCAAATTTCAAGCGTTTTAAAGTTATTTTATATATACGTACTCTGATAATTATACTTGTGTGTATTTGAACAGTGGACCCTCTGTTTTTGCTACCCTCTGATTTCGTGATTTTCGGTTATCGCCGACTTTTTTTGTCACAATATAGTCTCTGTTGTCGCTAATTTCCTCTGGTTTTGCCGGTTGTACAGAACACACCCGAGTCCCCACACACACAAAGCCTCCCACACACCATTCTGAATCAGTGTGGCATTGTTTCTTGGCAAGTGAACATTACCCTGCCAGGTTATACAAAACATTTCATAATCCATTATTTTTTGTGCTTGTTTATTGTGTGTAACTACTAAATAAGCCACCATGGCCCAAAGAAAGCTCCTAGTACCAGCCCTTTGGTGGAGAAGGTGAGAAACGTGATAGAATTCAAGAACTCATAGCAAAGTACCAAAGTGGAGGAGGAAGAGAGAAGGGAGAACGTGCCTTCCTCAGTGATTCTGCAATATGTATGATACTAAAGCAGCAGGAGTCGATAAAGACTACAGCACCAGCCAGCGACAAAGTGTTGCATTATCGGTGTAGCAAGTAAGTTAAGCGATTAAGTGATAGAAAAGACAACACGAAACTAACTCCTCCAATGTTGTTGGAGGTATACAGGGCCAATGACAACATATGCCGCACTGAGTATCTTCCACCACCCTAAACCTCTGCCAGCATCTCCAAGGTGTGTGTAAATATTGTAAATATTTCTTATTTATGAATTACTTACATTGTTTCACTGTAATTAATGGTGGTGGCCTCTACTGCCACCACCACCACTATATGTATGGCTTATGCTGTCAGTGGCCCTTATAAACCCAACAATAACACCACCGCCACTCGTCACATACGCAATGACATATTTTATTCATTCTAGTGTATATATCATGCTTCTACAATATTAACATTGTTTACTATGTCATATTAGATGAATTATGATAAATAAATAAGCCGCAGAGTTGATATTAGCGTCATATTGTTGATATTAGCATCATATTGAAGCATTTTGTCCTGTCTCCAAACAAACTTGCCTCCCTCTCCCCTCCTCACTCTTTTCCATATGCCAACAGGAGTCTTCAATAAAGGTAAAAGTGATTTAACCCTTTCAAGGTTGAGAGGCCCTCTCAGAGACTTGTTCTTAGGGTTGGCCAAATTTCAAAAAAAAAAAAAAAAATTCTTATGAAAAGATAGAGAATCTTTTCTCGATCATAATGACACCAAAAGCATGAAATTTGATGGAAAACTTATGGAATTATGCTCTCGCGAAGTTAGCAGTCTCGACGATGTTTACGCATCAGCGATTTTGCCCACTTTGAGCCCTATTTTCGGCCAATTCCAGTGTACTTGTCGACAAAAATCATAACTATTTCGCTAGAACTCCATTTTTTCTATTGAATGAGTACAAGAAACCACCCATTTACTGATTTCAACTATCCAATACAGTGGTCAGAATTTAGCAATTTTGCCAATTTCACACAAATTTCAGAAGATGCCAATTTCCGAATAGGGTCCAGAATAAACAAGAAAGACATTCCTGGCACTAAAATAACATTTCCTCTGTTCAGTAGTCATGTCCCCATGCCCCTCTTACATTCTTTTGCTTTCCACTTTGAATTTTTATTCTCACAAAAAAATAGAAGATTTACTGTTATGCAGACTACTGCATTAGTGTAGAAATGGTATAAATAATATCAGCGCACTTGTGAAAGAATATTAGACTCACCAGTTGATGTGTATTAAATGTATAGCATGATTTGTTTACTTTTGAACTTTGGTAAAAATCGAACATTTCTGCTACTTTGAGCTCAATTTCAAGATGCTTTTCTTTGTAAAACCAGTCAAAATCATCTCAATTTCTGAAATATGTCTTCCATTCTATAAAATGAGACCAGGAAAACTAGAATACAACAATAAATACCATACAAAAATACAGTGCAAAGTCGATGTTTTAATCCAAAAACACAGTCAGTTTTTTTTTTTTCTCATTACGCACTGTGTGCTGCAGGATTTTTTTTATACTGTGCACACTGACCACAAACCCATTCTTTCATATGTAGGCCTACCAGCTTTCTCTCACTAGATTTGAGGGCGCTAAAATTTAGGTGTACTAGTACAGTGGACCCCCGCTTAACGATCACCTCCAAATGCGACCAATTATGTAAGTGTATTTATGTAAGTGCGTTTGTACATGTATGTTTGGGGGTCTGAAATGGACTAATCTACTTCACAATATTCCTTATGGGAAAAAATTCGGTCAGTACTGGCACCTGAACATACTACTGGAATGAAAAAAGTTCGTTAACCGGGGGTCCACTGTACGTCAAAAACCTTGATGCATAAGCCGTACTAGTACTGCCGAAATCCTGAAAGGGTTAAATGTTCATTTATCCATTTCATTAGTGTTTTATATTTATTTCTCATTGTTTTCTTATTATAAAACTATATTCTCTAAAAAATGTATTTTTTGTTAATACTTTTGGGTGTCTGGAATGGATTAATTTGATTTACATTATTTCTTATGGGGAAAATTATTTCAGTTTTTGTAATTTTCGAGTTTCGTCAGATTCTCTGGAATGGATTAATTATGAAAACCAAGGGTCCAGTGCACCTAAATAAACTTACACACTGTGCTGGCATGCAGGTACACATTAAAATCACAAAGAGTGTCTTATTAATCTTGGAGACACTGTATTAAAAATGATAAAAAAAAACACAATAATAATTACTCTGAGCTGCATTAAATGTTGTATAAAACATTAATATAGACATATTGCTTAATCCATCTATGATATTTTTTCAAAATTATTTAATAAACAGCTACATAACATATAAACATGATAAATACAACCTACAACAGAATAAATTAAAAAAATATTAGATGTTGTTCCAGTCGTCTTGTCAGAAAGAATAACAATTTCTTTGGTTCAACACCAAAGAAAATGTGTACACAATAGTATTACTGGGGGTAACTGTAGAAAATTATGCCTTTTGTATGCCTTCATTAAGGGCATCATTCCTTCTAAAAATTGTGTGCTACATGAGAATGAGTGTGTTGCTCTTTATTTATTTTACTGTACCAACAAGGAGACAACTTGTACTCAACATCAGGCATTTTTATTATGATATAAGCTTTACAAATATGGAAATGAACATGTATCAACCCACCAGTGACATTGTTTACATACTCTGCAGCTCTGTCCTTTCTCATTTACTCATTCTCTCTCTCTCTTGTTTAATCATTTTTATCTCGTTTACTCACCTCTCATCCTACATTAACCCTTTCAGGGTCCGTCCCGTAGATCTACGGCTTTACGTTCAGGGTCCAAACCGTAGATCTACGTCATGAGCTCAGCTCTCTCTGATAAACTGTGAGTGGTACATTTGGGCCTAGATATGAGAGAATACATCTATGTGGTATGCGTGCACCACAAAACAAATCCTGCAGCACACTGTGTATAATGAGAGAAAAAAAAATGAGACCATGATTTTTTATTAAAACAGCGACTTTGCAGTGTTTTTTTCGTATGTTTTTTATAGTTGTATTTGTGATTTCTTGGTCTCATTAGATAGAATGGAAGACATATTACAGAAATAGAGATGATTTTGATTGGTTTAAGCACTGGAAATGGCTTGAAACTGAGCTCAAAGTAGCAGAAATGTTAAATTTTTGCTGATGTTCAAGAGTAAACAAACGACCTCACATGTCTAATACACGCCAGCTGGTGGGTCTAATATACATTCACAAATGTGGTGATGATATTTATACAATTATTACAATATTGCATAACAGTAAATCTTCTATTTTTTGGTGTGAATAAAAATTCATTATGTGAATAAAAAATCAAAATGGAATCTATTTATAAAGCCTCAAAACATAACTAATGAACAGAGGAAATGTTAGTTTAGTGCCAGGAATACCTACATTGTTTATTCTGGACCCTATTTTGAAATTGGAATATTTTGAACTATGTTAAATTGGCCAAATTACCAACTTACGATCAATTTATTTTGTAGTTGAAACAGTTGACTTGGCGATTTCTTGTGCTCAATCGATAGAAGTAATACTAGTGAAATAGCTAAGAATTTGGTCGACTGGAATAAAGTAATTGGCCTAAAATGGGAGTCAAAGTCGGCAAAATAGCCGATTCGCAAATATCCCTGACACATCAAAATTCGCGAGAGCATAATTTCGTCAATTTTCCATCAAATTTCATACTTTTTGTTTTATTACCTTCACAAAAAGATTCTCAAGCATTTCATAAGAAAAAATAACTAATTTTTTTTTTAAATTCTTGGACACTGGGGCACCACTTCAGATTTTGGCCTTGGACCCTGAAGGGGTTAAGACTTCAAATATTTTAAGGTAAGTAATGAGTGTACTATATATGCATTTTATTTCTCTATGGTGATTTAAATGTTGTAGTACATGTATATTACATGTAAGTGGGGTGGCCAGGGAGGCTACCATACCTCCCTCAACTGACTTTTTACAAATAAATACTGTTCACCTCTCACCCTACATTAAGACTACTGCTAACTTAATATATGTTAGTGTAACCTTATTATCTTGCATTTATATACATTTATAAGCAGAAAAAATGGCGCTCTGCTTTCCGGCGATATCCGCTTTCTGGCGGTAGCCTGGAACCTCACCTGCTGTTTAAGTGGGGCCCTACTGTATTTATAGATGGGGTTGTAAGAGAAGTGAATGCTTGGGTGTTGAGAAGAGTTGTTGGATTACGAGTGGGAGTTGTCACAGTTGCTTTTTGCTGATAGAATGAAAGACTGACTTCGAAGGCGTATAAATCTATTGTGGAAGGAAGGCGGGGTAGGGGTCGTCCTAGGAAAGATTGGAGAGAGGAGGTAAAGGTTTTGTGTGTGAGGAGCTTAGACTTCCAGGAAGCATGCATGAGCGTGTAAGACAGGGGCGAGTGGAGGTAAATAGTTTTCATGACTTGACATGTTGTTGGAGTGTGAGAATTGTAACATTTATGAAGGGATTCTGGGAAACTGATTTGCTGAGCTTGAGTCCTGGAGGCAGGAAGTACAGTGCCTGTGCTCTGAAGGACGGGTGGAGATACATTGCAGTTTTTGAACTGTAGTGTAGGCACACCTCTGGCAAGACAGTGATGGAGTGAATGATGATGACGATGAAAGTGTTTCTTCTTTTTCGGGTCACCCTGCCTCAGTGGGAATCAGCTGATGTGTTAATAAAAAAAATAAACCCTCAGTGGGAAATGGGCAATGCATTAATAAAAAAAATATACAGAAAAGGAAGTATAAGTGAGGTAAGCAACAAGAACCTGAAAGTAGAGACTGAAGGACTGTAACATAGGTGATGATTGTAAAAGCAATTTTAATAATATCAGTGGTAATTTTAAAGGTTGCAGGATCATGAAGGCCATGGAAGCTAAAAAGACAGCGGAAATGATAGGCATGACTGCAGTCTGTTAAGGAAGGAACATTAGGATATGCATATAAACTTCTGACTGGGAACAAAGAAAAGGCTCTAGACACAAATGCACTTCCTGAAGAAGAATGACACCAGGTCCAAAAAAAATTAATGTACAGAAGCCTAAAGAGAATTTGCCTATTACTACCTCAGAAACAATGAGAAAATTCTAAATAAATCCAGTCTATTACATGCAACTTTCAGGAAGCTTACAAAATTTGATTTGCATACTAAGCACCTAAGGATGTGAGGTGTGGTTCAAGTGGTATTACAGTCAACTGTCGCTTATCAATGTCAACTGACTGTACCAGTATGAGTAATGGCAAAATCATTCAAATTTAACATATATAAAACTATATTAGGTAAAATCATTGTGCACTTTATATTCTTCTGGGCTACCTCCTGCCTGAGCAAAGGCTTGGCTGGCAAAGACTGTTATTAAGCCAAACACAAAAGTGTCTGCCATAAATGCCTTGGAACAAGAGTTCCAGTTAGTCTCTAGACTAAAAGAATGTACTTGGGACAAGATGTGATATTATCCAATGTATAATTATTTTTTCTAGGTCAAAAAATGAAGACAATAACATCCTGGCATTCAAAAAAGGCATGATGACCGTACACAAGATAGTGGAGTAGCCAAAAAGCTTTAAAGTCTCTAGGTACCATATAACTTTAAATGTCCTTTGCAATTTGCAAATAAGAGGGTAATTACTTGAAATGTTATCCAACTTATGAGGTGTGCTAGAAAGTCTATGTTGAAGCAACACCTGGGTACAATAATTTCAGATAACCTATCATTTAGAAAACACAAGGTAAATGCTGCCAAAACCAGAAAAATGAGAGGGTGAATAACAAGAACTTTCAAAACAAGAAAATAATGTCAATGGTGACACTACTGAAATCACTTGTGCTTTTTCTCTTGCCTAAAGACCACTGTCTGACTGACTGTTCCATTCAAAGCACCTGTAATATACCTGTGACCAGTTTCAATAATCTTCCTATTCACGCAGCCTAGCCCAGGGACAGGCTTTTCCATTGTTTGTCTGGTTAATCTATAGGTAGTAGGTTGGTAGACAGCAACTGCCCAGGGAGGTACTACCATCCTGTCAAGCGAGTGTAAAATGAAAGCCTGTAATTGTTTTACATGATGGTAAGATTGCTGGTGTCCTTTTTTTCTGTCTCATAAACAGGCAAGATTTCAGGTACATCTTGCTACTTCTACTTACACTTAGGTCACACTACACATACATGTACAAGCACATATATACATACCCCTCTGGGTTTTCTTCTATTTTCTTGCTAGTTCTTGTTCTTGTTTATTTCCTATCTCCATGGGGAAGTGGAACAGAATTCTTCCTCCGTAAGCCATGCGTGTCGTAAGAGGCGACTAAAATGCCGGGAGCAAGGGGCTAGTAACCCCTTCTCTTGTATATATCACTAAATTTAAAAGAAGAAACTTTCGTTTTTCCTTTGGGGCCACCCTGCCTCGGTGGGATACAGCTGGTACGTTGAAAGAAAGAAGAAAGCCTGGTTAACCAGACAACTGCTGTTGGTGGCCCACTGTGTCACATATTCATCACCAGTGACATATTTAGCAGAGACAATGATTTGAGTCTCCTCATGAAAACTACACTCATTCCAGCAATATTTCTGATATCTGCTGGTAGCAGACTGAGCAGCTGCAGACCATGGATTGTAATACAATATTCTATTTTGTGTCCATTACACCTCTGCTCTTCACTGAGTGTATTTTACATTTATGCTATAATGAGAAAAAGGGAAATGATTGTTGTTGTGGAGATCATTTGTTAAAAGTCAAATCAATATCAAACACCATAGAAGAAGCAGACAGAGAGATCTACACACAAGGGAGAGATTACAGGTGTGGGAATCTAGATGTGTTGGAACAGTCACATAACCAGGAGACAACTGAATCATCTAATCTAGCATAAAATAAAGATGAAAGCATCCTTGACAATAAACAAGAAGCCACTAATCAACCCTGAGAAGTGATCCTTTTTCGTGTGATGAATAGTGCAATTATTCTCAAAAATAATCTCCAGCCCTAACCAGGTTGACACCACCAAAAGTAATTGAGCAAGGCTTATCAAAACCATATATTTAGACAAGAGTAATTGTCTTTCAGGAAGTAATGGCAGAGGACAAACCAGAAAAAAAGCCAGCAGTACCCCCATTTTAAATGGGTTATGAATCCAAGGCCAGGTTGGAGGCGGGGATGATAAAGATCTGGAATAATGTCATAGGTAGTTGTATCGGTCGTGGTATCTTTCAGGAAACTTCTTACTGGCTGTTACAAGAGCAGTTAATAAGCCTCTAATGCACTGTGGAAGATGCCAGGGCTGTGATTAAAAGACAATCAGTTAGTTGATAAATTTCATTCTGTCCAGCATACTTAACTTACATTAGGGTGAAGTTTGAAAGGAAAGCTCCATCCTGCCACTGGGGGCATTGCTAATCAACCCACATTACAATTATTATTTTATGTCTTTAAGATGCTGGTGGTCCTATATGAGCACAAAAATAATTTGACTACAAAATCAAATTTCATTTTATCTAGTCACAAGAGTCCCAGAGACAGAGAGAAATACTGTATACAAGTTAGTCCTTGGATTTCTGCAGGCCATGGGGTGATCAGACTTAGTTACCCCAGAACTGAGGTTTTAGCCCAAGGTTGGGGTTGGTTGACCCTGATTAGAGCCAGCTTTACTGAGTTTTGAAGAGACCACTGATAATACCAAAATAAAGATACTGACTACACATCACTGACACTCAAGTATATAACTGTTACACAACTTTTACTCAAAGACAGTGCGTCACCACCATAAGTACACTGGCACCAAGACAACAAGCATCCATCCACACCCACAGGGATGGCACCACTGGCACCATGACAAACATCTATCCACACCCACAGGGATGGCACCACTTGCACCATGACAAGCATCCATCCACTCCCACAGGGATGGCACCACTGGCACCATGACAAGCATCCATCCACACTCACAGGGATGGCACAACTGGCACCATGACAACAAGCATCCATCCACACCAACAGGGATGGAACCACTGGTACCATGACAACAAACATTCATCCACACCCACAGGGATGGCACCACTGGGCTCCCAACAGAGGGCTAGTAATAGTACCTCAGTTCTACATCACCCTCTTTCCTTCAGGAGTGAGTGAGTGGGTCATCTGAGAAAACTTTTATCAGGATGCTGTTCCTGATGAATAAATGACAAATGAAAGTCTCTTAGCAGCAATGTGACCAGAAGATAGAAGTCCCATAAAAGGACTTGCATCACAAAAGGGCTTTGAAAAACCTTAAAGACCAACAGACTGAGGTAAGTAGGTAAGTCTGAACCTGCCAGCCAGAAGTGTTGTCATGCATGACAAACAGCAGAGGACAGTTGTTGATCAACCTCTGTATGTACAACTTCACTGTATAGGAAGTTGCAGGCAATGCAGTTTACTATGCCCAAGTGCTGACCCACAAAGGGCTAAGGGCTAGTACCCAATTTTTTTCTAGATAGTCCTAGTTAAAAATTTTTTTTTTTTTTTTTGGTTACAGCTTTTTCCCCTTATATTAAGTTTCACAATAATTTTTTTGCATATTAATACCACAAGAACAGTCACTACATTGTATCTCCAATTATACAATCTAATGATATTATCATAGCTGCTAAAACCTTCAGTACCTTGAGCACTTACCCAGGCTCCTTACATATACACTTTACTAGCTCCAATTTTGTAGTGTATTCTAATCAAACAACACATTTACATGATAAGTATATGATTTAACCCTTAAACCATGTCAGACCAGGAACGGTGTGTAGACAGAATGAAAATTAAAAAAAAAAAAAAAAAAAAAAAAGAATATCTTACCATTTAAAATTTTTCAGTTTTTGAAAGCAAACTTAAAATAATGAAAGACGGAAGAAAGTTTACCAATTTATAGTGTTGAAGTGGGTAAAATACATCAGTGATCGTCAACACCAGAGTAAATACTCATAGGAGTACTCACACTTTCCAATTAACTTAAGCCAAATTTATAGTATTTATAAATGTTTTGTTTTCAATGTTCAAAACAATGTACAGTGTTTAAAAGAGTTTTAGCACTTGAAAAATGCAGAGAAGCACAGCAAGTCTTAGCCCAAATTCCAATATTCGCTGTAAATTCTACAATTTTTGTCTTATTTTCAGTGGTTGTATCTGTCTTCTAATACTACCTACAAGGAAATCTTGTGATATTTCAATAATGTCAAATTGTAATACTCCTTAAAATGTAGAAACAAGTCATATTGTTTGTTTGACTTTTGTTTTTTTTTGATGATCCTATGTTAAATTATCTACATGTTTTGGCTGAATTCCACTGTTAAGATTATAAAATTGCAATAAATTTGAAACAAATTTATTATAGTTTCTTGCCAGCTTGAAACCCTATCAAAGTCTGATAATCCTCAAAATTGGAAAACAAGCCACATTGCCTTTATTGGCAAATCCTGAGAAAATAAATTACATGCTCAAGTGTGCATTGACTGAATTCCAAACTAATAAATTTAGAACAAGCAAGGCATCTTTCTGCCAGTACCATACTATGTTTGCTGGGAAGAATGTAATTAGGGCAAAACAAGTCTTGTCTGTGTTGTTAACATGTGCTTCTGAGACACTGTCTCCTCATGATACACTAGTGAACCACCTGGTCCTGTACTGTTTCACCATGATACACTATGTGGACCACTTGGTCCTGTACTGTTTCACCATGATACACTATGTGGACCACTTGGTCCTGTACTGTTTCACCATGATACACTATGTGGACCACTTGGTCCTGTACTGTTTTACCATGATACACTATGTGGACCTAACTGGTCCTACAGTTTTTTCCTAGGCAAGAGGTGGTGGTAGGTAATCCAAATGGTTGACCCAAGACCTAAAATGGTGACTCACAGCAAAGTTGAAGGCACGAAAAAATTGGGCATACACTGTGAGTCATACACAGCCAAGTCCACAAATGCATGAACCAAGACATACACAGCTCAGTCCCCGAATGTATGACCCAAGTTATACACAGTCTAGTCCCCAGATGTATGATTCAAGTCATACACAGTTTAAGGGTTAACAGACCTTGATTTAACAGACTCTGGAAATACGAGACAAAACCCACGTAGAAACAACAATGTTGGTTGGTTACACACATTTTGATATATCTTTGACGAGTTTCAAGAGTTTTTCTACTCCCAGAGCCTGGCCCGGGGTCATTACTGTTACTGTCACAACTGCCACCTACTCCACCTATCAGTATGTATTCTCTAATATGAGTTTCTCATGCATTTTACTAAATGATTTATAAAATCTTTTAAGACACAATGAGCACAGTAATATTTTTCACACAAAATGAACTCTCATCCACTTAGAGAATTAATTTGGTTTCTTTCCTATATGATTTTTCATGTGATTTATTAAATATATTTACTGCAATAGAAAAATCTCTGGCGCTAAACACTGATATCATTATCTCCAGTATGCCTTGCCATATGTCTAGCTAAATTTGATTTACTCGAATAGAATTTTAAACACTGTGAACACTGATGTGCTTTCTCTCCTGTATGATTTCTCATGTGATTTACTAAATCATACTTATTGGAACAAACTTTGTCACACTCTGAACACTGATACGGCTCCACTACTTGCGTATGAATTCTCATGTGTTTCGTTAAATCAGATTTATCAGAGAAATCTTTTTGACATTTTGAACACTGGTATGGCTTCTCTCCAGTATGAATTCTCAAGTGTTTTACTAAATCAAATTTATTTGAGAAGCGCTTGGAACATACTATGCATTGATAAGGTTTTACCCCGAGATGATTTTTGAGGTGTTTTATTAAATTAGATTTTGTTGAAAAATCTTTTACACACAAAGAACAATGAAATGGGTTTATTCCTGTATGAACTCTCATGTGAGTAATTAAACCAGCTTTATATGAAAAGTTTTTTGGACATTCTGTACACTGAAATGGTTTCACTCCGCTATGAAGTCTCATGTGTCTTACTAGGTAAGTTTTTTGCAAAAACTCTTTTTGACACAAAGAACATTGGTATGGTTTTGGTCCTGAATGAATATCCATGTGTTTTAATAAATCAGAATTAAGTGAAAAATCATTTTGGACCAATAAATCCTGGTGTGGTTTATCTTCCATATGAATTGCTCTGTGTGATAGCAACTCAGATATGGTTGGAAAATCTTTTACACACTCTAAGCATTGGTATGTCTTAACTTCTGTTGCTGGAGCAGAGTTCTCTTCAAGTATTTCAGAGTTCTCTTCTGAAGGAACTTTAATTTCTGTTGCCAGAGCAGATTCAAGTATTTCATATGCTTTCTCTTCTGAATGACTTTCTACTGGAACAGATTCTTCCTCAGGTATTTCATGTGCTTTCGTTTCTAAATTAATTGTAAGTTCTGTTGCTGGAGCAGCAGCAGCAGCAGTTTCTTCTTCCAGTATTTCAGACATGATGAACACACTTTTCAATATATCCTCACATTTATTTTAGTGGACTTTTTGTGAAAAATTGATAAACAAAAATCGAATGTCTCTTCTCTGTGAGACTGTTTCTAAAAATATCTTTGACAAAGGCTATAAACCCATGTGAACACTGATATAATTCTGTAAAAAACTCTATGCACTGTAATAGATTTTCACAGTTTTGTAAAGCTTCCTACATTTATATTGTATATATTAGAAAACATTATGTCAACAATACAATAAATTCTATTCAAAGTTTTAAATAATGATACAGTTCTTTCAGTACAGCCACACTATACATGGGTAAATAATTTACTTTGCTTAAATTCACTGATATGTTACCTAAATGAATTTCTTATAATCATGAACTTGTAAAAAAATTATTATTTTTCCCTGTCTCTTTCCTCGATATGTAGTCTACATACATTATTGCACCCTGAAATAGCTTTGAATTACCTTACTTTAACTCATGTATACCGACATAAGACAGCGTACAGAAGTGAGTTCATAAAAGCGAGGTTTTATTCAGTAAGGAATGAGGAGAGTGTCTGCAGCCGCGGGTGTTTGTCGTGTGACATCATGATTCATTCAGCTGTTAAACACCTGCTGTTGTACCACAACTTGAGTTTCCATCACATCTAAAAAAAAAAATAAGGGATCAAAACTACATCAGTATACACATCTTCAGAGATAAAATTTAATATGATAATGACAACTAAAAGTAAGAATAAATCAAGAAATCATAACCAGTGCTATATCCTATTGAATTATTATTTTTCTAAGAGTTAACATGTTATACAGCATGAGGAATGTCATTATTCCTTCAAAAGTGCAGCTATTAATAGAATAGGACACAATGATAAAAACAAGGACTGTTTATACATGAAAATGTGATTATTATAACTGGAGTTGTAAGAGAAGTGAATGCGAAGGTCTTGGCAAGAGGTGTGGAGTTAAAAGATAAAGAATCAAACACAAAGTGAGAGTTGTTATAGTTGCTCTTTGCTGATGACACTGTGCTCTTGGGAGATTCTGAAGAGAAATTGCAGAGGTTGGTAGATGAATTTGGTAGGGTATGTAAAAGAAGAAAATTAAAAGTGAATATAGGGAAGAGTAAGGTGATGAGGATAACAAAATGATTAGGTGATGAAAGATTGGATATCTGATTAGAGGGAGAAACTATGGAGGAGGTGAATGTGTTCAGATATTTAGGAGTGGACTTGTCAGCAGATGGGTCTATGAAGGACAAGGTGAATCACAGAATTGATGAGGGAAAAAGGGTGACTGGTGTACTTAGGAGTCTGTGGAGACAAAGAACTTTGTCCATGGAAGCAAAGAGGGGAATGTATGAGAGTATAGTTATACCAACACTCCTATGTGGGTGTTAAGCATGGGTGATGAATGTTGCAGCGAGGGGAAGGCTGGAGGCAGTGGAGATGTCGCGTCTGAGGGCAATGTGTGGTGCGAATATAATGCAGAGAATTCATAGTTTGGAAATTAGGAGGTGCAGGATTACCACAACTATTATTCAGAGGGCTGAGGAGGGGTTGTTGAGGTGGTTCGGCCATGTAGAGAGAATGGAACAAAACAGAATGACTTCGAGAGTGTATAAATCTGTAGTGGAGGGAAGGCGGGGTAGGGGTCAGCCTAGGAAAGGTTGGAGGGGGTAAAGGTTTTGTGTGTGAGGGGCTTGGACTTCCAGCAAGCATGCGTGAGTGTATTTGGTAAGAGGGAATGGAAGCAAATGTTTTTTAATACTTGACGTGCTGTTGAAGTTTGAACAAAGTAATATTTATGAAGGGATTCAGGGAAACCGGCGGGCCGGACTCGAGTCCTGGAGATGGGAAGTACAGTGTCTGCACTCTGAAGGAGGGGTGTTAATGTTGCAGTTTCAAAACTGTAGTGTAAAGCACCCCTCTGGCAAGACAGTGATGGAGTGAATGGTGAAAGTTTTTCTTTATCGGGCCACCCTGCCTTGGTGGGAATTGGCTGATGTGTTAATAAAAAAAATAAAACAAGAACAGCAACAATTTGGAATGTAATACAGGCATTCCTCACTTAACAACCAAGTTCCATCCCTACAACAAGGTTGTTAACCCCTTCGGTATTGGTTCCATCATATTAACCCTATGACTGTTTCAGTCATATATATATACATCTTACCAGCAAATGTTTCCGACGTATTAATACACGTATTATTATTATTATTATAATCAAAAAGAAGCGCTAAGCCACAAGGGCTATACAGCGCTGCAGGGTAGGGAAGGAAGCAAGGGAATTGGATGGCAGAAGGGAGGGGGGATGATCAGCAGGTTACAGAAAACAGCGGGGCAGGGGATAGTACGGGGGTAGAGGGTAGCAAGAGATTGAAGTAGAAAGGGCTGAAGGTATCAGATTTTGTGAAGTCAGTCAGTTGTTGTCAAAAAGTCAATGAGAGAGTCCGGATGAAAGGTGGGTCCATCAGCGAGAAGGGAAGGTAAAGAGAGAGCAGCGGAGCGAAGACGACGACAGAGGTAAATTCTGCGTGCTCGTTGATAAAGTGGGCAGTCCAACAGAATGTGGCTGACTGATAATGGAGCTTGGCAATTCTCACAGAGAGGAGCAAGACGCCTCTCCATGAGATATCCATGAGTAAGACGAGTATGGCCAATGCGAAGACGGGAGAGAGTAGTCTCCCAACCTCGACACTGGTGATACGAAGACGGCCAGTAACCTATACTCGGTTTAATAGATTGAAGTTTGTTGCCGAGCATAGTAGACCAACGTTGTTGCCAACGGGTGTGAAGGTGGGAAGATATTGCAGTAAAATAGTCCGTAAATGGAATACCTCTATAAGAAACTGGTAGGTCATGTACTGCTGACCGCGCAGCAGTGTCTGCCTGTTCGTTGCCCTGTACGTCAACATGACCAGGGACCCAACAAAAAACAATATCTTTATGCTTGGTAAAGATGTGGCGTAGCCAAAGTTGGATACGGAGGACTAAGGGGTGAGGTGTATCAAATTTTTGTATAGCCTGTAAAGCACTAAGGGAGTCTGAGACAACCACAAATGATGACACAGGCATAGATGCAATACGGATAAGTGCTGTAAGGATGGCATATAATTCAGCAGTAAAAATACTAGCCGAAGATAGTAAATGCCCTTGTACGACGCTGTCCGGAAACACTGCTGCGAATCCTACGCCGTCAGAAGACTTAGAGCCATCTGTGTACACAGCAATGGCATGAGAATGAGAGTGAAAGTGGTCAAGAAAAAGAGAGCGGGAAGCGACCGTAGACAGTTGGGCTTTCGAGCAAGGGAGGGAGAAAGAACAGACTCGAACAGCTGGAACTTCCCAGGGGGGTAGGGAAAAGTGAGATGCTACATGTACATAGAAAGGTGGTAGTTGAAGAGAAGACAAGAGCGAATGAAGGCGAAGAGAGAAGGGACAGAGTAAACAGGGGCGGCGAACAAATAAAGAATGTCTACTAATATCAGTGACCATTCTATAAATGGAAGGATTGCGGAGATCATGAGAGCGTACATAGTAGCGCAGGCAATGGGCATCACGGCGATCGGATAAGGATGGAACGTTCGCTTCTGCATAGAGGCTCTCGACAGGGGAAGAGCGAAAAGCACCAAGGCATAAACGTAATCCTTGGTGATGAATGGGGTTAAGGCTAGAGAGAGTAGCAGGAGATGCCGCTGAATAGATCTGGTCACCATAATCAAGTTTCGATAAAATAAGGGTGGAATGTAGGCGAAGGAGGGTTCGACGATCAGCTCCCCATGAAAGATGAGCAAGGGTTTTAAGAAAGTTCAGCCGGCTGTGACAAGTTGCCTTCAGAGAGGTAATGTGAGTTTTTCAGGATAACCTACGATCAAAGAGGAGGCCTAGAAACTTGACTGTATCACGTTCAGAGATACGGGAGCCATAGAGGTACAAAGGATGATCGGAGATGACAGAGCGTCTAGTGAAAGTGATTTGGTGGGTTTTAGTGCTGGAAAATTTAAACCCACGTGTGGTGGCCCAATTGGAAACACGGTCGACTGCATGTTGGAGAGAAACTGTAATGAGGTGACAGTCAGCGCCTGCACAGGCAATAGCGAAGTCATCAACATAGAGTGATGACCAAATATTTGATGGAAGACTAGAGGCCAAATCATTAATAGCAAGGAGAAAAAGTGTTGTGCTCAGAACACATCCCTGGGGGACACCTTCAGCTTGGATAAAGTCCAGGGAGAGCACATTATTAACCCGAACACGGAAACGCCTGTCAGTTAAAAAGTTCTTAAGGAAGGATGGTAGATTGCCTCGAAGGCCTAAGGAGTGGGCTTGGGCTAAAATATTATACCTCCAAGTTGTGTCATATGCCTTCTCAAGGTCAAAAAATATGGCAATAACTGAGTGGTTATTCGCAAAGGCATTACGAACATACGTATCCAAGCGTAGTAAGGGGTCTATGGTAGAACGTCCCTTACGAAAGCCATATTGACGAGTGGAGAGACTGTTGTGTGTCTCTAAATACCACACTAAACGTCTATTTACTAGGCGTTCCATTACTTTGCAAACTGCACTGGTAAGAGCAATGGGACGATAGTGGGAGGTTTCATGTCCCATAGTGCCTGGTTTGCGGAAAGGGAGAACAATGGCGGATTTCCACAGCTGTGGAAGAACTCCTTGTGGCCAAATAAGATTGTAAAGGCGTAATAGGACTGCAAGGGCTGACTGATGTAAATGCTGTAGCATACGAATATGAATGTCGTCGGGCCCAGCTGCCGATGATCGACAAGCTGAGAGTGTTGCCTCCAGTTCTTGAAGAGTAAAAGGCACATTATACTGTTCTTCTCTGAGAGAAGAAAAGTCCAAGGGTGCTAACTCTCTGGCAGACTTTGAGGAAAGAAATGAGGGGCATAGATGGAGTCCCTGAGAAATACGGACCTGATGATTGCCAATTTCATTGGCAACATCTAGTGGGTTTGCTATATCAACACCGGCAACCTGCAGAACAGGAGCCGGGTCAGGAGAATATTTACGACTCAGTTTTTGTACTTTTTTCCAGACTGCACTCATAGAGGAAGCAGAGGTGATGGTGGAGACATAATCTCGCCAGCAAGTGCGTTTAGCGTCACGGATGACACGGCAAGCAATCGCACGCTTCTGTTTAAAATCAAGGAGTCACTCTGTGGTTCTATTGTACCGGTACCTGCCCCATGCAGCGCGTTTCAAACGTACTGCACGAGCACAAGCAGGAGACCACCAAGGCACGCATTTCTGAGAATGCCTGCCCGAAGTTTGGGGTATAGAATGAGAAGCTGCGGTGAAAACGGAGGACGAGAAGAGGTGTAAAAGCTCATCGATGGAGGACGAAGAAGGAACCTCTTTAAAAACAGTTAGGTGTGAGTAAAGGTTCCAATTTGCCCGATTAAATTGCCAGCGTGGGGTGCAAAGAGGTGGCGAATATGAAGGGGAAGAAAGAATGATTGGGAAATGATCACTGTCATGTAAGTCCGGGAGAACAGACCAAGTGAAGTCTAATGCGGCGGAGGAAGAGCAGACTGAGAGATCGATGCAAGAGAGAGTATGAGTCCGAGGATCAAAATGGGTGTGAGTACCTGTATTTAAAACATGGAGGGGGTGGGTGGCAAGAAAAGCCTCTAACTGAATTCCACGGGAATCACAGTGAGACCCCCCCCAGAGGAAATGGTGGGCATTAAAATCACCAAGTAACAGAATCGGTGGCGGTAATGACGAAACAAGGAAGGCAAAATCCAGAATAGATAATGCCCGAGAAGGAGAGAGATATAAAGAACAGAGCGTATACCACCTATGTAAGTGGATACGGGCTGCTGTGTAATGCAGCGAAGTATGAACAAATAGCTGATGGTACGGAATATCAGTGCGGAGAAGAAGGGCACTTTCATTAAAGGTCCCATCAGGAAAAGGATCTGAAGAATACAATAAATTATAGCCTGAGATGTGAGAAATAACAGCAGAGTGTAATTTTGGTTCCTGTAAGCAAACACCAACAGGGGCAAACTGGGAGAGTAACATCTGAAGCTCACCCCGATTACCCCTGAGGCCGCGTATATTCCACTGTAAATAGGCCATGATTGGCAATGATAAAGATACTTGAAATCCGCAGGTAAGGGTTCCTACGGACTAGAAGGGTTAGAAAAGTCCACATGCGGAGGCAGTGGAAAACGTTCAAGCAGCGAAGGAATGGTGCGCTGTGAAGAAAGGAGTTGCGCAGATGGAGCAGAGGAGAGAGAAAGAGCGGAAGGTGGATCAGTGTCCATTGATGGTTTGGTCTCTGCAATATATTCAGAGATTGCTTCAAGTGTTTCGGAATTCAGAGATGTCGTATGGGAGACAATATTGGGAATGGTAGGGGGAGGATGAGTAAAGATTGGAACTGTATTGGACTGTACCGAGGTAGGGGGGGGGCGAAAGGGTGGAGGGAACTGGAGAAGCGTGGCAGGGAACAGAAGAGGCAGGAACCTGGGAGGTGGCAGAAGAGGAAGAAACCTGGGAGGGAACAGGGGAGGAAGGTACAGTACGAGGAGGAGGGTGAACCTCTACATTTGTAACAGAGCCAGTGAGAGGGGGAGAACCAGGGACAGAGACAGGGAGGGTAAAATGAGGAGGTGGAAGATAGGCAGGAGGTGTTAACGAACCTTTTTTTGACTTTTGAGAAGTAGAGGGACGATTGGGAGGAGGTGTCATACGAGATCTCGTCGTTACTGAGGCTTGTGAGAAAGAACACAAAGAAGCGAGATCAGACTGAGGCGTTGAAGTAGGGACGTCTGAGCCGAGGACAGCAAAAGGATTAGATACAGGAGTGACTATGGGAGAGGTAGCCACAGAGGTGGGTGTAGAAGATGGGATACCAGAAGTGGGGGGACGTTTTGAAACACGGGAATAAGAAACACATGGGAGTCTCCCTTGGAGGCGGAGATGAGAAACTGCCATGGCATAAGGGAGACCTTCTGTCTCTTTGAGGTAACGGATTTCCCGCTCGTTTAAATAGACTTGACAATGGCGAGAGTACGAAGGGTGAGCCTCATGACAGTTAAGGCAAGAGGGAGATCGATTGCAAGACGTATGAGAATGGTCATCGGCACCACAGACTGGGCATTCGGAGATAGATCTGCAATATTTCGCTGGATGGCCAAATCGCCAGCAATTTCTACACTGTTGCGGTGTAGGGATCACCTTTCGGACTTGTAACAGATGTCCTGCTATATAAACTGAGGATGGGAGTTCTCGGCTGTCAAAAGTTAAATGAGCCACATTGCTAGGGTATCGTCTCCGCCCGCGGGCAGGAAGAACGTAAGTGTCTACCTTGAGGATTGGGAGATCTTGGAGTTCCAGCTGTTCAAGAATGTCAGTGCAACATGTCTGGAAATTTTGTTGAACTATGGTATGGGGCAGAATGACGGTACCACTACAAGAATTGAGGGAATGATGTTTTTCAAGAGTGACAGGAACAGTATCGACATGGCAAAGACGAGAGAGCTCATGAGCCTGGGTAGCATTCTGTACGGTGATGATGCGCGTACCGCTCTTAAGAGCATGAAAAGAAATATCTTTACCAACATGGCGTAGGAGTGCCTTGCCAATACTGTGGTCAGAAAGATAGGCAGTAGAGGAAGTCGTTCGTAAAGTGAAGAATTTAGTCCATTGTTCAGTCTGAAACTGAGCGTGGAAAGGTAGTGAAGGACGTGTCGATCGTTTCTGAGAAGAACGAGAAGGTGGAGAAGTATCATCAGCAGGTAATTGTCGTTGGCATTTAGGCGTGGGACCAGAGTTGGTCCGACGTGGAACGGGTCGGCGATTTGAAAATTGCCGCACCGTAGAGGGAGAGGCCGGAAGCATAGTCAGAGGAGAGCAAAGGTCCGATAAATCGAAGGAGTCAGTCGAGGCCTCAGTACCTGAAGCGGGTGAGGAAACAGCACTGGCAAGAGGTACAGAGGCATGAGGTGTGTCTGAAGAGTGGTCCAAAGACGAGGCGGGGTCAGAACGGGGTGCGGTATCAAGAAGGGGCCCGGGGGTAGGAGGTTCATGGACTAGGGCTGCCATGGTTAGGTTACTTCTTTCTTTTTGTTTTTAAGAAAAAAAAGAAGAAAAGAAAATAAAAATAAAAAAAACAATAAAAAAAAGGGGGACCGGGGAGGGATAGTTCCTAGGAGGAATGAAAGGGCCAGAAATCTCCCTCTGCGCCCAAGAGGACCTCAGCACCGCAAGTAGCGCAGATGCAGCATGGAACCCGTGCCATACCCTACCCATCATGCTAGTAAACTAACAATCCGGGATAGCAACCTCACATCTGCCGAGCTACCTCGGTGGATAAAAGAGAGGGCGGCCGGATATCCGCCACAAAGCATACCTCCTTCGACCACCACCCCCGGAATCCGAAAGGTGGCTTCCAGAGATACACCCATCGCCCGAAAGACACCCAAAGCTACTCCGGGATACCGGAGAGGGATCGGGACATCCCCAGGCGATCCAGATTCCACGGCAAACTACGCCACCGCCAAGAACCTCAATGGAATGGGATGGACCCCGGTATCCTTTCCCCTACCTAGGAACTAGCGCGCCTGTGGGAGAAATCCCAAAGGCCGAAAAGAGGAAGGGCAAAAGGGAGGGGTGGGGAGGAGGAGGAGGAAAGGAAAAAGGGGAGGATAGGGAGGATGGGATAGGGGAGGGGAGATTGGGGGTTAATTAGGTTCGGTCTGAGGAAGAAAACCAACAGGTCTAATTCCTCAGACCAAGAGCCTCTTCACCACGCCAAGGAGCCCCCCTTGAAGAGGGTGTGTCATCTGCAAATAGTGTGGGTTTGAGTAATTGCGAAGCATTTCGTAAGTCATTTATGTATAGGAGAAAGAGAAGAGGGCCAAGGACACTTCCCTGTGGGACACCAACTGTAATTGGTTGTGTGGAAGAGTTTGCCCAATTTGTGTACACATATTGGCTTCTGTTGCTGAGGTATGACTTGAGGTCGTTAAGGGAGTGCCCTCTTATACCATAGTGTGACAATTTTATGTGGAGCACGTCATAGTCAACTGTATCAAAAGCTTTACGTAAGTCAATGAAGATCCCAAATGGGACTTCTTTTTTCTCTATTGCAGTGTATATATGTTCTAGCATGTGTATAATAGCATCATTAGTATTTTTATTAGGCCTGAATCCAAATTGGCAAGGGTTGAGTATGTTTTGGGAGATGAGGTAGGAGTAGATTCGTTTATGAATTAATTTCTCGAAGATTTTTGAGAGAGGGTGTAAGTTGAATATTGGCCTATAGTTATTCAACTCTGGTCTCCTCCTTTATGGATCGGGGTGACCCTTGCTATTTTGAGAACTGTAGGGAAGGTAGAGGATTCAATGGATTTGTTAAAGAGTGTTGCAATGATTGGTGATAGCGCTTGTGACACTTTTTTGTATATAAAGGGTGGTAAGGTATTTAAATCTCCTGTCTTGTTTTTTAGTGTGTTGATAATAAGGGAGACTTCGTATGGGTTAGTCGGAGCTAGGAACAGTGTGTTCGGGTAGTTGCCAGTGAGGTAGTCATTTGGTGGGGTATCTGAGCTTGGGATTTTATTGGCAAGGTTTTTTCTTATAGTGGAGAAGAAATCATTGAGTCTGTTTGCTGTTTCTGTTGGTGGGAGTTGGGGTTCGTCTGATTTTGCTAATTTAATTTCGCTATTTCGTGATATCTTTTTTGTTCCTAGAATTTCTGATAGGGTTTTCCAGGTCTTTTTTATATCACCTCGTAAGTTGGATAATCTGTTCTCATAATACAATTTTTTTGCCCTTCTTATCAGGCTGGTTAGGATTGACGAGTAACGTTTTGTTTGGTCTCTGGTTATGTGACCCATTCTGTACTGTTTTTCATATAGGTGTTTTGTATTTATGGATTTGAGAATGCTGGGTGTTAGCCAGGGACTGTTCAGTCTCTTAGCTGTTATCTGTTTAGTTTTTTTAGGGCAGTGCTTGTTATAGAGGCATTGGGTCTTTTTTAGAAAATTATTAATACATTCGTCAATATCTGTATAGATTTCTAGCTCAGTGTGCCAGTCAATGTTTGTTACTGCTGTTGTGAAGTTATTAATGGCTGCCTCATTGTGAAGTCTGAAAGTGACTAGTAGTGTTTATCTGGAGTTTATCTGGAGAGAGTTCCGGGGGTCAACGCCCCCGCGGCCCGGTCTGTGACCAGGCCTCCTTAGGTCAGTGTCCCAGGATGCGACCCACACCAGTCGACTTACACCCAGGTACCCATTTTACTGATGGGGAACATAGACAACAGGTGGAAAGAAACACGTCCAATGTTTCTACTCTGGCTGGGAATCGAACCCAGGCCCTCACCGTGTGAAGCGAGAGCGTTAACAACTTTACCAAGAGTTGTTATGAGGAAAGTAGGGTAGTGGTCTGTGGTATTATCTGTGATTATGCCTGATTTTAAAGGAGATGTGGTGTTGGTCCAGATGTGGTCAAGTAGGGAAACACTAGTCTCTGTAACTCTTGTAGGTTTTGTTACTGTTGGTAGCAACATGCAGTTACTCATTGTGTTTGTGAATTCAGTAACGTGTGGGTCCTGGTCTTGCAGGAGATTTATATTGAAGTCACCTGAGAGTAGTAAGTGATCTTTGTTCATGCGTGCATCAGTTATCATACTTCCTAGGTTTTGACTAAATCGGCTAATGCTTGATTGTGGAACTCTGTAGATGTTTATCACTGTGAGAGGTTTTTGTAGATATTTGGATTTGAATTTAGCTATTATATATTCCCCATGTTCATCCCTTGTGCAAGTATTAGTGATACATTCTAGTTGGTCTGAGTAGTATATAGCTGTGCCACCCCCTTGTTGGTCTGGCCTACAGTTGTGTATGGCTGTGTAACCAGGAATGGCATAGACATCAGTAGAATCAGGCTTTAGCCAGGTTTCAGTTAGTGTAATGATGGACATATTGGCATGCAAGGAATTTAGTAATGCTATGAGGTCATCGTAATGCTTGCTTAAAAGATCTGATATTGTAGTTAAAGACAGTTATGTTGTTGTTGGCTCTGAAGAGTGACTTTGATTGTTCTACTGTGTAGTAATTACAGTAACTGTTTGGTTCATTTAAGTCATTAAATAAGAGGTTGGTATCAGGATCAATGCTTGTAATCATAAGATTTGTAATTAATCTATAGTTAGAATTAAGTATAAAACAAAGTAAATATTCTAAAGCTAAAAAAAATAGCACCTGAATTATTTAACCCTTTCAGGGTCCAAGGCCCAAATCTGGAGTCACGCACCAGTGTCCAAGAATTTAAAAAAAAAAAATTTGTTATTTTTTCTTATGAAATCGTAGAGAATCTTTTTGTGAAGGTAATAAAACAAAAAGTACGAAATTTGGTGGAAAATTGACGAAATTATGCTCTCGCGAATTTTGATGTGTCAGCGATATTTACGAATCAGCGATTTTGCCGACTTTGACTCCCATTTTAGGCCAATTACATTATTCCAATCAACCAAATTCTTAGCTATTTCACTAGTATTACTTCTATTCTATCGATTGAGCACAAGAAATCGCCAAGTCAACTGTTTCAACTACAAAATAAAGTGATCGGAAATTGTTAATTTGGCCAATTTAACACAAAGTTCAAAATATTCCAATTTCAAAATAGGGTCCAGAATGAACAATGTAGGCATTCCTGGCACTAAACTAACATTTCTTCTGTTCATTAGTTATGTTTTGAGGCTTTACAAATAAATTCCATTTTGATTCTTTATTCACATAATGAATTTTTATTCACACCAAAAAATAGAAGATTTACTCTTATGCAATACTGTAATAATAGTATAAATATCATCACCATATTTGTGAATGTATATTAGACCCACCAGCTGACGTGTATTAGATGTGTGAGGTCGTTTGTTTACTCTTGAATATCGGCAAAAATTTAACATTTCCGCTACTTTGAGCTCATTTTCAAGCCATTTCCAATTCTAAAACCAATCAAAATCATCTCTATTTCTGTAATATGTCTTCCATTCTATCAAATGAGACCAAGAAATCGCAAATACAACTATAAAAAACATACGAAAAAACACTGCAAAGTTGCTGTTTTAATCGAAAAATCATGATTTCATTTTTTTTCTCTCATTATACACAGTGTGCTGCAGGATCTGTTTTATGTGGTGCACGCATACCACATAGATGTATTCTCTCATATCTATGCCCAAATGTACCACTCACAGTTTATCAGAGTGAGCTGAGCTCATGGCGTAGATCTACGGTTTGGACCCTGAACATAAAGCCGTAGATCTACGGGACGGACCCTGAAAGGGTTAACAAATGTAAAAAAAAAAAAAAAAAAAGCCTAACCTTCATAATGAGAAAATTTATGGAATCAATAATTGCTGAAGCAATTCGTAGCCATCTTTATGGGCATAAATTGACTAATGAATCTCAACACAGTTTTACAAAGGGGTGTTCCTGTCTTTTTTTTTGTTTTTGTTTTTTTTACACAGGGTTTGACAAGGTTAAGGATCCCTAGCTTTATTGACAGCTATTTACAGGTTAAGGATTCCTAACTTTATTGGCAAGCTAAGAGCTGTTACCTACATTAGCTCATTTGAAAGCATTTTTATTGTTATGAGACATACAAGTAGGGAACAGGATGAAGTTGGAGCCATCTGTGGGCCAGCATTTTCATTTGATCAACTGACTTTATCTCGTTGACATCATTATGCTGTACGAATGTGTTCCATACTCGAGTCATCCTGGGTATGTATGATCTCAGATGGAGTGATGTTCTGGAGAAGGGTACAGCCAGAGTGAAGTTGCTGCTTTCTGCCCGTCTTGTGGCATAAAAGCTTGTTTCACGCTGTCCTCGAAGTGCATCCAAGTGTGGTATTTTGACAATATTGGCCTTGTACATAACAGTAAGGCCACCCACATCCCTCCTATGTTGAAGGCTTTGCTGAAATGACAGATCTATCCAGGATGGGTCCAGGCGAGAGATGAGACGTCTTGCTCTGTTCTCTACTCTGTCAAGCAGTCGCAGATGAGAGGGGGGGCAGGCAAACCAAGAAAGTGGAGCATACTCAAGGTGTGAGCGTACTTGTGCCTCGTACAGGATCTTGCAACCCCTACTGTCAAGCAGATGCGAGATACGGCGAAGTGCTGTAAGCTTCCTGGCTGCCTTGTTTGCAAGATTTACAACATGGTTCTTCATGGTTAGTTTGGAGTCAAATTTCACCCCAAGGATATCAACTTCTTCTCCAGGTGCCAACATCCTCCCATTCATCCTTACTACTGCACCAGCATTACCATCATGGTGCCTAGAGACGATCATCATTTGCATTTTCTCAGGTGCAAATGTTACTTGCCATCTATTTCCCCAAGCTGATATAGCTCTCAGCTGGTGATTGATGTAGCTTAGAGCAGCTGGCATTTCTTCTCTTGGATAAGTGAATGTCAGTGTACAGTCGTCTGCATATGCATGTGATTCTGGGATGAGATGAAGAAGGTCGTTGAAGTAGACATTCCATAACAATGGACCCAGCACGCTTCCTTGTGGAACACTTGCCCCAATAGGATGCCTTGCTGATTCCGTTCCATTGAGGACTACACTTAGAGATCTACCATGAAGGTAATCACTGAGGAGACATAGCGTAGAGCCTGCAATTCCCAGTGCTTGAAGTTTTGCTAAGAGGCCCTGGTGCCACACCCGGTCGAAAGCGCCAGCAATGTCCAGTGCTACCACACAGCTGACTTTGGATTCATCCAGTGACTGGTGCCATTTAGTGGAGAGGTTTAACAACAGATCAGCAGCAGAGTAACCTTTCCTGAAGCCATATTGACGATCACAAAGTAGTGAGTGGTAGTCAAAAAACTCTGTCATTTGTCTTGAGATTATTGTCTCAAGGATCTTACCAGTGATTGACAGGAGTGACACTGGTCTGTAGTTGCTGATTTCTGCTCTGCTCTTCTTTTTGTGAACAGGGACTACATTTGCCTCTTTCCATAGAGAGGGCCATTCACACTGTACTAGGCAGTGCTGAAAGATGTGAGTTAGAGGTGCTGCTAGCTGATCTGCACATCTTCTCAACAATCTTGGGCTCAACTTGTCTGGGCTCACAGCCTTTTCTTGGTCAAGCGATTTAAGAAGGAAATGCACCTCCTCCTGCCTTATTGTCACCACTGACAGTTTTGACACAGTTCTTGCAGCTAGCCAAGGAGGGTCCCTTGCTGGATCAAGAACTTGCATTTTGGTAGCAAAGTGTTCAGCAAAGAGGTCCGCCTTCTCTTGACTACTAGTAGAGGTGGTCCCATCCTGTCGATTTAGAGGTGGAATAAGTTCATCAGGCAGGTAACCTTGTCTGTCCTTGACCAGGGACCACCAGGTTTTGGAGCCTACCCTACCTGATGCTAACTTTCTTTTAGTGTCCACCTCCCATTTAGCAATGGCCCACTTTTGAACATCACCCATATGCCTACAGGCTTGCATGTGCAAGTTCCTGTTATAGGTGGTAGGATGTCTCTTATACCTTCGCCATGCTTTGTACTTAGCAGTAGCAGCCTCTCTACAACGAAAGCCAAACCAAGGCTGATCTGTAGGCTTCGTCACATATTGCCGGTGAGGAATGTGTTCTTGTTGTAGATTAAGGATGTGTCCAGTGAAGGCTTTCACTTGGTTGTCAACATCCCCTTGGAGAAGAGTATTCCAGTCGGTGGTGGCGAGCTCAGAGCAAAGGGCTGGCCAATTACCTCTTTCCCATAGCCAGGTTGTGCGTGTGGACTCCTCACCTCGTTCTGTTGGGATCTTAAGTGTGGTAAAAACAGCCTTGTGGTCAGACGATCCAACGTAGCCGAGGGGTTGACAAGTGACTATGCCTTCTGCCAGATCACTCACTACTGGGTCAAGGGAGGAGCCAGAGATATGAGTAGGGAAATCAACAAAGTTTCTCATGTCAAACACTGCAAGAAGGTCATCAAAGTCCCTCTGTATAAGGTGCTGGTTGAGGTCACCAACAATTATAATATGTTGACAATTGTGTTGTAGCAGAAGGGAGTCAATATTTTCCATTAGGAAGTTGATAGGGTCTGCATGTTGCCACTGAGGTCTGTACATTGCACATGCTAGTACAGAGGTACTAGTGTTTATACAGAGCTTGAAGAACATCATTTCAAGATGTGTAGGGGTGGCAACATCAATGTGCTGGGCATGAACACTTTTAGAGAAGCACACAGCAACACCTCCTCCTTGCCCTTGCCTGTCTCTTCTCATCCATGAGGTGTAGCCAGCAATTCTTGCAAAATTTTCTGGAGTCCTGTCATCCAAAAATGTTTCAACAACAGCTATCATGTCGGGACGTTGAGTGTTCACAAAACTGTGTGTGAGCTCTCCAACATTAGTAATGAAACCTCTAATGTTGGCCGACAGGATGCTGATAGACTGGCTCCTCATGATGAAGTGGTCAGCTTGAGGTGGTGGGTGTGTAGGGAATGTAAGGTGCCTGCCCTTGAGAGAGGTAGGGTACTGAGGCAGCTGCAGGGATGTAGGTCTGAGGTCTTGTATAAGGCACAATCCCACCTGCTGGGCTGGGATAGGAGTAGCTAAGTGGGTGACGTGTAAGAGTGTTCACCAATTCAGAGATCCTGCTTGTTTGTTGTGAGAACAGGTCTCTAAACAGGTGGCCCTGTCTGTCAAGTTCCTTTTTCTTCCGACACTGGTCCTCCTGATGTCCTTTCTTGTAGCAGTAATTACACCTGGTATCTCGCAGGCAGTTGTTGGCAGTGTGCCCCTTCCGGTGACAGCGAGAGCACAGCCTAGGTGCCTGGGAGGGTGGACGAGGATTTGTTGCACCTCCTGTGTTTTGCAGATTTGTTCTCAGATTCTGCCGCTGGAACTGTGTTAGTGGAGGGCGAGAGGGCTGTAGATGTCTTCCTCCTCCACGTCCTCTTCCACGTCCTCTGCCCCGTCCTCTACCAGTTCTGACAGATGTGTCCCTGCTGTTCGTACTTTGGCGCAGTAGGTGATCAGGTGCAGTGATAGTTCCCTGATCATTAACTGCACCAATCTCTGGTAGAGAAACTCCTAGCTCAGAACTTGCTGATGAAGCACTGCTACCAGATTCTGGAATAGTGTCGGCAGGTGTGCTGACAGGTGTAGGATCAGAGATGGTATGTGCACTGTCAAGTGGACTGGCAGTGGCTGAAGCAGAGATGTCAGGTGTAGGAGAATTAACAGATCCAAGGCTTCCCTCGTTGCTGGGAAGAGGATTTGTTCCCTCTGTGGTGGTCAGAGGAATTGTGTTAGAATTCCCAAAGGTAGTGTTTTGAACTCTGTCAGTCTGTGGGACCTTAGCGATGACAGAATTCCACCAGTTGTTTATCCCTGAGTTAAGCTCAGTGTGGGACTTCCAGTCTTTGTCAATAGTGTCACCATCAGCTGAGCAGCTTACGTCACTTGATGTAGGCTTGCACTGGCCTTCTACAATAGCTTGTAGGTTATCTAATGATTTGAGGAGCTCATGAAGTGCTTCCCTGTGATGGATTATCTTAGCTGCAACTTTACAACACAGCCCAAGAGGGCAGTCTTGATCTTTGGATTGAAGTCCCTGAAGGACTTCTGAACCTTCCTCCTGTATCTCCAGGCTTGTATCCACATATACCACAGGATTATGGATATCCTTCAATTTTCTGAAATTTTCAACCTGGCTGCAACAAAATTCTTCTTCTGGAATGCAATCTGTGTGGCAGTAGTTGGAACAAGTAGGTTCCTTACATCTAAGAAGAATTTTGTCCCTTGTGGTATACCCACAAACACTGCAGTAACTACTGGGACAATAGCCAGATAGCGTAGATATTCTTGCTATTTTGCGGTGTGAAGTCATCCCAGAGGGAGCTTGTAGGTTTACAATGAAGTTCACAGGAGAGAGAGGGTGGGTGGTGGTATCGTGGGTGGGGTGGAGTATCTGGGTGGGGTGGGGTATCATGGGTGGTGGTGTTTATAGCGGGGTGGGTAGTAAGGGCGGCAGTGGCCGACTAGGTGGAAGTGTTGCCTTCTCACTATCACTTAATAAACACTGTTTATGCTATCCACTTTTCCACTAAAGGAAGATGTTACACAAATCACTATGTTGCATTGTACCAGTCATGTTGTTATAAAGCACCAGATGCTAGTACATAGCACAAAACACATATGATATTAGATAATATTAGATGCTCACTCTGAAGGCAATAGTGATGTCACTCCTAAGGCCTGCTGCTGTCCCCTCACTCACACCATGTCTTCACCATACCACACTTAAATATCTTACGAATTTACTAACTTTTTTCACTAAGGTGTTTGAGAAGGTAGATCATGGTAATATGATATTGTGTATATGGACTTCAGTAAGGCTTTCGATAGAGTTCCACATCAGAGGCTATTGAGGAAACTTAAGGCACATGGAATAGGAGGAGAAATTTTTTCCTGGGTCGAGGCATGGCTGACAAATAGGCAACAGAGTTTGCATAAATGGGGAAAAATCAGAATGAGGGCACGTCACAAGCGGTATTCCGCAGGGGTCAGTACTGGGCCCTCTGTTGTTTACAATTTACATAAACGACATAGCTGAAGGAATAAATAGCGACATAAGCAAATTTGCTGATGACACCAAAATAGGCCAGCCAATTCATTCTAATGAGGACATTAGAGCACTCCAGGATGACTTGAATAGACTGATGCAATTGTCGGAGAAGTGGCAGATGCAGTTTAATATAGACAAATCCAAAGTTCTAAATGTTGGACAGGAAAATAACCATGCCACATATAAACTAAATAATGTAGTTCTTAATACCACTGATTGCGAAAAGGATTTAGGAGTTCTGGTTAGCAATAATCTAAAACCAAGACAACAAACCAAGGCAATAAAGCTAACAGAATCCTTGGCTTCATATCTAGGAGTATAAATAATAGAAGTCCTCAGGTTGTTTGTTCTTCAACTCTATATATCCTTGGTTAGGCCTCATTAAGATTATGCTGCACAGTTCTGGTCACCGTATTACAGAATGGATATAAATGCACTGGAAAACGTACAGAGGAGGATGACCAAGTTGATCCCATGTACCAGAAATCTTCCCTATGAGGACAGACTGAGGGCCATGAATCTGCACTTTCTCAAAAGGTGTATAATTAGGGGGGGATATGATTGAGGTGTATAAATGGAAAACAGGAATAAATAAAGGGGATGCAAATAGCGTGCTGAAAATATCCAGCCAAGACAGGACTCACAGCAATGGTTTCAAGTTCGAAAAATTCAGATTCAGGAAGGATATAGGAAAGCAATAGTTTGGTAACAGAGTTGTGGATGAGTGGAACAAACTCCCCTGTACAGTTATAGAAACTAAAATGTTGTGTAGTTTTAAAAATAGGTTAGATAAATACATGAGTGGGTGTGGGTGGGTGTGAGTTGGACCTGACTAGCTTGTGCTACTAGGTCTGATGCCTTGCTCCTTCTTTAAGTGGAAGTGACCTGACTAGGTGGGTCATTGGGCTAATTGGGGGGGGGACACATGGACCTGCTTCGCATGGGTCGGTAGGCCTGTTGCAGTGTTCCTTCTTTCTTATGTTCTTATAAAGTTATTTGTACTGTGTGATTGCAAAAGTGGTCTGGTTTTGGGTATAATTGTGTACACTGGCAGTAATACATTGAGAGATACCAGGAAGTTACTGGGTATCCCTGGTTATGTGGTTAAAACAATGATGGAACCATATCTTGGTAAGGGGCATATATTATTTACTGGTAACTGGTACACAAGCCCCTTACTCAGTGATTTCTTGGAAGTGAACATGACAGACGTGTGTGGCACAGTGCGTAGTAATCATAAGCATATGCCTAGGTTCAACGCAGGTACTCACAGAGGTGAGGTGCAGGCCTTTGCTGCCAATGACATCATAGCATTTTGGTGGCATGACAAATGTGATGTCACATTCTTGACATCAGTTCACCAAAATGAAATGGCAGTCAGTGGCAGGCAGAATAGAGAGACCAATGAACTCATTCTAAAACCTGCAGCTGTGCAAATGTGACATGCAGATTGGGTTTGCTGATTGTGTTCGCAAGAGTTGTAAGTGGTACACAAAACATTTTTTCCATCTCCTAGATATTTCCATATTGAATGCTTATAACATATACAAGTTGAAGACCAACAACAAACCAAAATATGGTGAATTTTGTTTGTCAATCATCAAACAAATAATACTGAAGTACCAAGGAGCAACATCTGCAATAAACCAGCATCCACGAAATTACGAACACATGCCATCTCGTCTGGGGCCTGGTGATCACTACCCCATACAACTGCCTCCTACTGTTTTCAAGAAAAATTATTAGAAGAGGTGTTTTGTCTGTTCACATACCACAAAACACCCACAAAAACACAGAGGCACTAATTTTGTGTGTGAAGAGTGTAAAACTCCACTGTGCATATACTCATGTTTCAAAGACTTCCACAAGCTGCAGCAGTTCTAGGAAAGTGTTCAGTGACTGTACATTTGTATATATATTATAAAACAATAGTATTAAACAATATTTTGCATTGTTGGTTTGTGTAAACAAGTTTTGTAAACAATAATGATAATGTTTGTACAGTTATTGTTGCAAACAATGAGTGTATACAGTGGACCCTCAGCTAACAATATTAATCCGTTCCTGAAAGCTCATATTAATCCGTTCCTGAAAGCTCATATTAATCCGTTCCTGAAAGCTCATCATTAGATGAAATTATCGTTAGCTGAATTAATTTTCCCCACAAGAAATAATGGAAATAATGGAAATAAAATTAATTGCTGGTTTCTTTTTCTGTCTCATAAACACGCTAAGATAACAGGGATATCTTGCTACTCCTACTTACACTTTGGTCACACTTCACAGACACGCACATGCATATATATATATACATACATCTAGGTTTTTCTCCTTTTTCTAAATAGCTCTTGTTCTTTTTTATTTCTTCTATTGTCCATGGGGAAGTGGAAAAGAATCTTTCCTCCGTAAGCCATGCGTGTCGTATGAGGCGACTAAAATGCCGGGAGCAATGGGCTAGTAACCCCTTCTCCTGTATACAATTACTAAAAAAGAGAAGAAGAAAAACTTTATAAAACTGGGTTGCTTAAATGTGCGTGGATGCAGTGCGGATGACAAGAAACAGATGATTGCTGATGTTATGAATGAAAAGAAGTTGGATGTCCTGGCCCTAAGCGAAACAAAGCTGAAGGGGGTAGGAGAGTTTCAGTGGGGGGAAATAAATGGGATTAAATCTGGAGTATCTGAGAGAGTTAGAGCAAAGGAAGGGGTAGCAGTAATGTTAAATGATCAGTTATGGAAGGAGAAAAGAGAATATGAATGTGTAAATTCAAGAATTATGTGGATTAAAGTAAAGGTTGGATGCGAGAAGTGGGTCATAATAAGCGTGTATGCACCTGGAGAAGAGAGGAATGCAGAGGAGAGAGAGAGATTTTGGGAGATGTTAAGTGAATGTATAGGAGCCTTTGAACCAAGTGAGAGAGTAATTGTGGTAGGGGACTTGAATGCTAAAGTAGGAGAAACTTTTAGAGAGGGTGTGGTAGGTAAGTTTGGGGTGCCAGGTGTAAATGATAATGGGAGCCCTTTGATTGAACTTTGTATAGAAAGGGGTTTAGTTATAGGTAATACATATTTTAAGAAAAAGAGGATAAATAAGTATACACGATATGATGTAGGGCGAAATGACTGTAGTCTGTTGGATTATGTATTGGTAGATAAAAGACTGTTGAGTAGACTTCAGGATGTACATGTTTATAGAGGGGCCACAGATATATCAGATCATTTTCTAGTTGTAGCTACACTGAGAGTAAAAGGTAGATGGGATACAAGGAGAATAGAAGCATCAGGGAAGAGAGAGGTGAAGGTTTATAAACTAAAAGAGGAGGCAGTTAGGGTAAGATATAAACAGCTATTGGAGGATAGATGGGCTAATGAGAGCATAGGCAATGGGGTCGAAGAGGTATGGGGTAGGTTTAAAAATGTAGTGTTAGAGTGTTCAGCAGAAGTTTGTGGATACAGGAAAGTGGGTGCGGGAGGGAAGAGGAGCGATTGGTGGAATGATGATGTAAAGAGAGTAGTAAGGGAGAAAAAGTTAGCATATGAGAAGTTTTTACAAAGTAGAAGTGATGCAAGGAGGGAAGAGTATATGGAGAAAAAGAGAGAAGTTAAGAGAGTGGTGAAGCAATGTAAAAAGAGAGCAAATGAGAGAGTGGGTGAGATGTTATCAACAAATTTTGTTGAAAATAAGAAAAAGTTTTGGAGTGAGATTAACAAGTTAAGAAAGCCTAGAGAACAGATGGATTTGTCAGTTAAAAATAGGAGAGGAGAGTTATTAAATGGAGAGTTAGAGGTATTGGGAAGATGGAAGGAATATTTTGAGGAATTGTTAAATGTTGATGAAGATAGGGAAGCTGTGATTTCGTGTATAGGGCAAGGAGGAATAACATCTTGTAGGAGTGAGGAAGAGCCAGTTGTGAGTGTGGGGGAAGTTCGTGAGGCAGTAGGTAAAATGAAAGGGGGTAAGGCAGCCGGGATTGATGGGATAAAGATAGAAATGTTAAAAGCAGGTGGGGATATAGTTTTGGAGTGGTTGGTGCAATTATTTAATAAATGTATGGAAGAGGGTAAGGTACCTAGGGATTGGCAGAGAGCATGCATAGTTCCTTTGTACAAAGGCAAAGGGGATAAAAGAGAGTGCAAAAATTATAGGGGGATAAGTCTGTTGAGTGTACCTGGTAAAGTGTATGGTAGAGTTATAATTGAAAGAATTAAGAGTAAGACGGAGAATAGGATAGCAGATGAACAAGGAGGCTTTAGGAAAGGTAGGGGGTGTGTGGACCAGGTGTTTACAGTGAAACATATAAGTGAACAGTATTTAGATAAGGCTAAAGAGGTCTTTGTGGCATTTATGGATTTGGAAAAGGCGTATGACAGGGTGGATAGGGGGGCAATGTGGCAGATGTTGCAAGTGTATGGTGTAGGAGGTAGGTTACTGAAAGCAGTGAAGAGTTTTTACGAGGATAGTGAGGCTCAAGTTAGAGTATGTAGGAAAGAGGGAAATTTTTTCCCAGTAAAAGTAGGCCTTAGACAAGGATGTGTGATGTCACCGTGGTTGTTTAATATATTTATAGATGGGGTTGTAAGAGAAGTAAATGCGAGGGTCTTGGCAAGAGGCGTGGAGTTAAAAGATAACGAATCACACACAAAGTGGGAGTTGTCACAGCTGCTCTTTGCTGATGACACTGTGCTCTTGGGAGATTCTGAAGAGAAGTTGCAGAGATTGGTGGATGAATTTGGTAGGGTGTGCAAAAGAAGAAAATTAAAGGTGAATACAGGAAAGAGTAAGGTTATGAGGATAACAAAAAGATTAGGTGATGAAAGATTGAATATCAGATTGGAGGGAGAGAGTATGGAGGAGGTGAACGTATTCAGATATTTGGGAGTGGACGTGTCAGCGGATGGGTCTATGAAAGATGAGGTGAATCATAGAATTGATGAGGGAAAAAGAGTGAGTGGTGCACTTAGGAGTCTGTGGAGACAAAGAACTTTGTCCTTGGAGGCAAAGAGGGGAATGTATGAGAGTATAGTTTTACCAACGCTCTTATATGGGTGTGAAGCGTGGGTGATGAATGTTGCAGCGAGGAGAAGGCTGGAGGCAGTGGAGATGTCATGTCTGAGGGCAATGTGTGGTGTGAATATAATGCAGAGAATTCGTAGTTTGGAAGTTAGGAGGAGGTGCGGGATTACCAAAACTGTTGTCCAGAGGGCTAAGGAAGGGTTGTTGAGGTGGTTCGGACATGTAGAGAGAATGGAGCGAAACAGAATGACTTCAAGAGTGTATCAGTCTGTAGTGGAAGGAAGGCGGGGTAGGGGTCGGCCTAGGAAGGGTTGGAGGGAGGGGGTAAAGGAGGTTTTGTGTGCGAGGGGCTTGGACTTCCAGCAGGCATGCGTGAGCGTGTTTGATAGGAGTGAATGGAGACAAATGGTTTTTAACACTTGACGTGCTGTTGGAGTGTGAGCAAAGTAACATTTATGAAGGGATTCAGGGAAACCGGCAGGCCGGACTTGAGTCCTGGAGATGGGAAGTACAGTGCCTGCACTCTGAAGGAGGGGTGTTAATGTTGCAGTTTAAAAACTGTAGTGTAAAGCACCCTTCTGGCAAGACAGTGATGGAGTGAATGATGGTGAAAGTTTTTCTTTTTCGGGCCACCCTGCCTTGGTGGGAATCGGCCGGTGTGATAATAAAAAATAAAAAATTAATCCATGCAAGACACCCCAAAATATGAAAAAAAAAATTTTTTACATGAAATATTAATTTTAATACACACAAACTTACGCTTACCTTTATTAAAGATCTGGTGATGATTGATGGGATGGGAGGAGGGGAGAGTGTGGAAGTTGTTAATGTTTAGGACTTGAGGTGTCAAGTCCTTTTCCGGGGTTACTTCCCTTCTTTTAATGCCACTAGGACCAGCTTGAGAGTCAGTAGACCTCTGTCGCACAACATATCTGTCCACAGAGGCCTGTACGTCCCGTTCCTTTATGATTTGTCTAAAGTGGTTCACAACATTGTCATTGTAATAGTCACCAGCACGGCTTGCAATAGCTGTGTGAGGGTGACTTTCATCCATAAAGGTTTGCACTTCAAGCCACTTTGCACACATTTCCTTAATCTCTTTCTTCATATCCAAAGTAATTCTCACCCTTTTTCCTGCAGGGTTGGCACTAAAAGCTTTCTTGGGGCCCATGGTGACTTATTTTGCAGGTACAATCACTAAAAACGCTGTGATAATATGAAATGTTCCAACTGTATGCGTGGATGCGACCGCACTGGCTGGCTTGTAAACACTGGCACCCACGGGACAACTGAGGCGCACTAAGGCCACAAGTGGACGCGTCTCGAACGAATCGCGTTGGGCGAGTTTTTAAGCGTTAGCCGAAGCAAAATTTTTGCGTTAAAATGTATCGTTGGCTGGATTTAACGTTAGCTGATGCCATCGTTAGCTGAGGGTCCACTGTATTTGAACAGTGCACCTTACCTAGGTCTCACAGGCCACATAAGATATTTAGAAAAGAAAAATATTGGAAAATACAAGAAACCTTCGAATTGGAGTAAATAAAAGAATACCGAGTGAGCAGCATTAACCGCTGTTGCCATATGCAATTCATTTTCTGCCAACACTGCACCTCTGTCTCGGTAAGTACTGATGGCAATTTTTTTTTGCTAGGCTTAACCCTTTCAGGGTTTTGGCTGTACTAGTACAGCTTACATGCCAGGGTCCTTGACGTACTAGTACTCATAAATTCTAGCGCTTTCAAATCTAGTGAGAGAAAGCTGGTAGGCCTACATATGAAAGAATGGGTCTATGTGGTCAGTGTGCACAGTATAAAAAAAATCCTGCAGCACACAGTGCGTAATGAGAAAAAAATAAACTTTGTGTTTTTGGATTAAAACAGCGACTTTGCACTGTATTTTCGTATGGTATTTATTGTTGTATTCTAGTTTTCCTGGTTTCATTTTATAGAATGGAAGACATATTATAGAAGTTGAGATGATTTTGACTGGTTTTACAATGAAAAGTACCTTGAAATTCAGCTCAAAGTAGCAGAAATGTTCGATTTTTACCAAAGTTCCAAAGTAAACAAATCATGCTAAGCGTCCAATACACGTCAACTGGCGAGTCTAATATTCTTTCACAAGTGCGCTGATATTATTTACACCATTTCTACACTACTGCAGTAGTCTGCATAACAGTAAATCTTCTATTTTTGCGAGAATAAAAATTACAAATGGAAAGCAAAAGAATGTAAGAGGGGCATGGGGATGTGACTAATGAACAGAGGAAATGTTATTTTAGTGCCAGGAATGTCTTTCTTGTTTATTCTGGACCTTATTTGGAAATTGGCATTTTTTGAAATGTGTGAAATTGGCAAAATTGCTAAATTCTGACCACTGTATTGGATAGTTGAAATTGGTAAATGGGTGGTTTCTTGTACTCATTCGATAGAAAAAATGGAGTTCTAGTGAAATAATTATTATTTTTGTCAACAAGTACACTGAAATTGGCTGAAAATAGGGCTCAAATTGGGCAAAATTGCCGATGCGTAAATATCGTCGAGACTAACTCCGCGAGAGCATAATTCCGTAAGTTTTCCATCAGATTTCATACTCTTGGTATCATTATGATCAGGAAAAGATTCTCTATCTTTTCATAAGAAAAATAATTTTTTTTTTTAAATTTGGGGGACCCCAAGAACAAGTCTCTGAGAGGGCATGTGGACCCTGAAAGGGTTAAAACACTCAGTAAAATAATCCTAACATTTTGGCACGAAAAATTTTTTTTTTTTTTTTTTGAATATTTTTCAACATACAGTGGACCCCCGGTTAACGATATTTTTTCAATCCAGAAGTATGTTCAGGTGCCAGTACTGACCGAATTTGTTCCCATAAGGAATATTGTGAAGTAGATTAGTCCATTTCAGACCCCCAAACATACACGTACAAACGCACTTACATAAATACACTTACATAATTGGTCGCATTCGGAGGTGATCGTTATGCGGGGGTCCACTGTATAATGACAGTTTCAGAAATGGGCTTGTGACAGTCAGAGGGTTAAGGTTTTAAAGCTAGTGTTGGTCCTGTAATACTACATCAAAATTCTAGCGGCTTCATATTTTGCAGGAGAAAGCTGGTAGGCCTACATATGAAAGAATGGGTCTGCATGGTCAGTGTGTGCAGTATAAAAAAAATCTTACAGCAAGCAGTGCATGAGAAAAAAAACAGACTGTATTTTTGGTTTAAAACAACGACTTTGCTGTGTATTTTCACACAGTATTTATCTTCGTATTCTCGTTTTCTTGGTCTCATTTAACAGAATGGAAGATATGTTACAGAAATAGAGGTGATTTTGAATGGTTTACTGACTAAAAGTACAGAAGACCGTCATTTAGCACAATATGGGTATAGCACGATTGAAGAATTTCCTCACAATTTTATGTATCACGTCGTAAGATGAATTTAACACGGTTCAGTTCCCGGGAAGGTAAAAAATACTTCCCTTTTTCTCAAGCGGGGAGACCTCCCGCCGTCCCCAGCCACCCCTCGACACCACCCCACCATCCCAGCCTTCATACGTGTCCAGTCCAACTTCAATACTACAAGCTTGTGATTGTGAATTGTGTTTTGATCTTTTAACCCTTAAACGGTCCAAACAAATCGATGTTCAAATTCGTAGTGCTACAAAAGTAGATCTAATTTTTTTAACATATTTTCATATGTAACGAAAAATAAAATGTAGATAAAAGTTTTTTTTACACGTTTTCAAATGTAAAACAAAAAAGAAGATCTACATTTTTTACATACTTTCAGATGTTGAAAAAACGTATATATACGTTTGGACCATTTAAGGGTAAATTGCTATATCTTGTATCTGCCAAGCAATCATGACACCCAATAGGCATACCAGTGTTGCTCAAAGTGGCAAGAAAAGGTGTAAGCATTTAAGTCTTAGAAGTAACGAAGGAAACAAAGATATTAGACAAGACATCCTGTGGCCATAATGAAGTGTTACTTTGTACACATAAAAAAGAGGTAAACATAAGTTTGTGTGACTTACTGAATGACTGACTGGTTGACTTACTGAGTGACTTGACTGACTTACTGAATGACTTGACTGACTTACTGAATGACTTGACTGACTTACTGAATGACTTGACTGACTTACTGAATGACTTGACTGACTTACTGAATGACTTGACTGACTTACTGAATCACTTGACTGACTTACTGAATCACTTGACTGACTTAATGAATCACTTGACTGACTTCATGAATCACTTGGCTGACTTACTGAATCACTTGACTGACACACTGAATAAATTGATTGACTTACTGAATCACTTGACTGACTTACTGAATCACTTGAGATTTATTGAATGACTTGATTGATTTAATGAATGACTTAACTGACTTATTGAATGACTTGACTGAATGACCTGATTGACAAAATTAGACACTCCAGTACAACCATCAACTTCAGTACCAGAACCTCTACCATCCACCTCAGACCAGTAGGGCCACAACATAACTCTCCACTCTCTTCACAATCATCCACAAACACCAGCACCCACAATTTAAGGTAAGAAATACTATTATTTCTGTTACATTTGTAGTCTTAAGCAGTAAAAAAACATAATATATCACAACAGTGAACTACAATTACATATTCACTTTTATTTTTGTAAGATGTGGAGGCCTAACAAAAATTGTTTGGCTTTTTTGGGGCTCTCAGGAACGTGACCCTATTTTTCCCATAAGTTCTTCAGTTCATCTAACGGGGTTTTTACCTAACAGTTTTCAGGAACGTAACTATCGTTTTAAATAACGTTCTAATGTAGCTTGAAACTGAGCTCAAATTAGCAGAAATGTTCGATTTTTGACTATGTTCAAGAGTAAACAAATCACAATCATGTGTGCAATACACGTCAACTGGTGGGTCTAATATGCATTGAAGAATGCACTGATATTATTTATACAATTATTACAATTATGCAGTAGTTTGAATAACAGTAAATCATTTGTTTTTTGTGTGAATAAAAATTCAAAACGTAAAGCAAGCGTAATATAAGAGGGGCCTTAAGATGTGACTAATGAACAGAGAAAATTATATTTTAGTGCCCGTAATGTCTGCATTGTTTATTCTGACCCTTATTTTGAAATTGCCTTTATTGAATTTTGTATGAAATTGGCCAAATTAGTAATTTCTGATCACTTTTCTGTGTAGTTGAAATAGGTAAATGGGCAGTTTCCTGTACTCAGTCAACAGAATAAAAGGAGTTCTAGCAAAACAGCTATAAGTTTGGTCGAGTCAAACAAAGGAATTTGCCCAAAATAGGGCTCAAAGTGGGCAAAATCACCAATGTGTAAATATTGCTGAGACTGCTAACTTTGCAAAAGTGTAATTCTGTAAGCTTTCCATCAAATTTCAAACTTTTGATTTCATTACTTTCGAAAAAAGATTTTCTCTCATTTTACTTTTTTTTTTTTAATTCTTTGACACTATGATCAAGTTTGTGAGCAGGTCTCGACACTCAAAGGGTTAGTGAACTGGTAGATAAGCAAGGAGCATACTGTACAAGGAGCATATTCTAGTAGGTTTGTGTCAACCATCTTTATATATTGTTTTAATGTCACCTGTGTGCCATTTGTAACATTTTTAGTATATTTTTAAGTGTTTATACAGTAGTGTACTGTATACCATAATAAACAGAACAGAGGAAATTACCTCTAATAAACATTACTTAGGTTTGCATACTAGTCAGAGAGACGGTTTTAACCCTTTGACTGTCTCACGAAATCGTAATGACACGATTGCAAACAAACCATACCCCGGCCGGGATTGAACCCGCGGTCAGAGTCTCAAAACTCCATACCGTCGCGTTAGCCACTAGACCAGCTAGCCACAATAAGATTCGTCCAACTAGGTATATTTCTACACCATAGGAAGGTTAGCATAGGCACCACTGTGACCACAAATGCAAGTTTTTACAGACGAATCTCCAGCTAGCGTGGCCGTGATGAACTCTAGCTCAAGTCCCCTCACTGCCGTGTTGGACGAATCTCATTGTGGCTAGCTGGTCTAGTGGCTAACGCGACGGTCTGGAGTTCTGAGACTCTCTGACCGCGGGTTCAATCCCGGCTGGGGAATGGTTTGTTTGCAATCGTGTCATTACGATTTCGTGAGTCATGTTGACAGCAGTGAGGGGACTTGAGCTAGAGTTCGTCACGGCCACGCTAGCTGGAGATTCGTCTGTAAAAACTTGCATTTGTGGTCACAGTGGTGCCTATGCTAACCTTCCTATGTTGTAGAAATATACCTAGTTGGACGAATCTTATTGTGGCTAGCTGGTCTAGTGGGTAACACGATGGTCTGGAGTTTTGAGACTCTGACCGCGGGTTCAATCCCGGCCGGGGTATGGTTTCCTTGACTGTCGCAGGCCCCTTTCTGAAACTGACATTCTATGTCACAAAATACTCGAAAAAAAAAATTATTTTTTCTTACCAAAATGTTAGGATTATTTTACGGAGTGTTTTAAGCCTAAAAACAATTTTGCCATCAGTACTTACCGAGATACAGAGGCACAAAGTTGGCAGAAAATGAGCGGCGTATGGCAACAGCGGCGAATGCCGCACACCCGGTATTCTTTCATTTACTCCAATTCTAAGGTTTCTTGTACAGTGGTCCCTCAATAATTGTAGGGCTCGAGTCGTAATTTTCGGAAATCGTAGCGACATTTTCGTAAAAACATGGGCTCGATAATCGAAGATTGACTAGCGAATACATGTAGTAGTTCGTCCGGGACGCATACGCACGCTCTGAGCCAGGGCGGCCTCCCTTCCCAGCCAGTGTGGCATTGTTTACCAGTGAGCGATGGTCCCCTCACTTGCTTATACAAAATATTTCATAATATTCCATTCATTTTAGTGCTTGCAAGTACAGTGGACCCCCGCATAACGATTACCTCCAAATGCAACCAATTATGTAAGTGTATTTATGTAAGTGCGTTTGTACGTGTATGCCTGGGGGTGTGAAATGGAGTAATCTACTTCACAATATTCCCTATGGGAACAAATTCGGTCAGTACTGGCACCTGAACATACTTCTGGAGCGAAAAAATATCATTAACCGGGGGTCCACTGTACTAAATAGGCTACCATGGCTCCAAAGAAAGCTCCTAGTGTCAAGCCTTTGGTAAAGATGAGAAATATGATTGAATTTAAGAAAAACATCATTGACCAATATGAAAGTGGCGTACATGTGGCCGAACTGGCCAGGATGTATAACAAACCCTATACAACCATATGTTCTATCGTGGCCAAGAAAAAGGAAATCAAGGACGCTGTTGTTGCAAAGAGGGTAAATATGCTGACAAAAATGACATCACCAGTACTCGAAGAGGTTGAGAAGTTATTATTGGTGTGGATAAACGAGAAACAAATAGCAGGAGATAGTATTATGACGTCGATTATTTGTGAAAAGGCTAGGCAGTTGCACGACGATCTGATAAAGAAATTGCCTGCAACTAGTGGTGATGTGAGTGAATTTAAGGCCAGCAAAGGTTGGTTTTAGAGATTTAAGAACCGTAGTGACATACACAGTGTGGTAAGGCATGGTGAGGCTGCCAGTTCGGACCACAAAGCAGCTGAAAAATATGTGCATGAATTCAAGGAGTACACAGAGGCTGAAGGACTGAAACCTGAACAAGTGTTCAATTGTGATGAAACGGGCCTCTTTTGGAAGAAAATGCCAAAGAGGACCTACGTTACACAGGAGGAAAAGGCACTGCCAGGACACAAGCTTATGCTAGTGGGGATTTCAAAGTGAAGCTGTTACTAGTGTACCATTCTGAAAATCCCAGAGTGTTCAGGAAAAACAATGTTATGAAGATTAAATTGTGTGTGTTTTGAATCTAATAGTAAGGCATGGGTCATGAGGGACATTTTCGTCGAGTGGTTCAATGAAGTGTTTGGCCCTAGTGTGAAGAATTACCTCCTGGAAAAGAAATTGGATCTCAAGTGCTTCCTAGTAATGGACAATGCACCTGCTCATCCTTCAAACTTGGATGACCTAATTTTCGAGGAGTTTGGGCTCATCACAGTAAAGTTCTTGCCCCCGAATACCACTCCTCCCCTCCAGCCCATGGACCAGCAAGTCATTGCAAACTTTAAAAAAACTCTACACCAAAGCAATGTTTCAAAAGTGCTTGAATGTGACCTCAGACACTTGGCCCTAAAAGATTTTTGGAGAGAACACTTCAGCATCCTCCATTGCACCACCCTTATAGGTACGGCTTGGGAGGGAGTGACTACCAGGACTTTGAACTCTGCTTGGAGAAAATTGTGGCCAGATTGTGTCGACAAGAGGGATTTTGAAGGGTTTGGGGCTGACCCTGATGAGCCTATGTCTGTTATTAAATCTATTGTGGCACTGGGTAGTTCCATGGGGTTGGATATGAGTTTGGAGGATGTGGAAGAGTTGGTGGAAGACCACAACGAAGAGCCCACCAGTGAGGAGCTGCAAGAGCTTCAGCAGGAAGAGCAACAGATCGCAGCTCAGAATCTTGCTGCAGAGGAGGAGGAAGAGAGATGGAAGAAGTTGCCTTCTTCAGAAATTAGGGAGATTTTTGAAATGTGGGGTAAGATGGAAAGATTTATGGAGAAACATCACCCTGACAAGGCTGTTGCAAGCCATGTTGGCAACATGTACAGTGACAAAGTCCTGGCCCATTTTAGGGAAGTGTTAAAGAGACGCCAGAAACAGAGCTCTCTGGACAGTTTTTTGCGAGACAGGACTACAGTGACTCAAGCTGGTCCTAGTGGCATTAAGAAACAGAGAAGTAACCCCAGAAAAGCAATTGGTACCTGAGGTGTTGATGGAAGGGGATTCCCCTTCCAAACTGTAAATAATCCAATCTCTCTCCTCCTCCAGTCTTCCATACACTAAGAAGAATCGCCAATAAAGGTAAGTGTTATGCTGTTAATGTTTCATTCATCATGTCCCATTGTATTGTTTATGTACTACATTTACATTTCATGTAAAAAAATTTTTTGTTTTAATACTCCTGGGTGTCAGGAACGGATTAATTGTATTTACATTATTTCTTATGGGGAAAATTTATTTGAAAATCATAGATTTCGATAATAGTAACACCTCCAGGAACGGATTAATTACGATAAACGAGGGACCATTGTATTTTCCAATACAGTGGACCCTCGACCAACGATGGCATCGATTAACGATAAATCCGACTAGCAATACATTTTAACGCAAAAATTTTGCCTCGACTAGCGCTAAAAAACTCGACCAACACTATTCGTTCTGTCTGAGACGCGTCCACTTCTGGCCAGTGTTTACAAGCCAGCCAGCCACCGCGGTCGCTTCCAAGCATACAATCGGAACATTTCATATTATCACAGCCTTTTTAGTTATTGCACCTGCAAAATAAGTCACCATGGGCCCAAGAAAGCTTCTAGTGCCAACCCTACAGCAAAAAGGGTGAGAATTACAATGGATATGAAGAGAGAGATCATTGCTAAGTATGAAAGTGGAGTGCATGTCTCCGAGCTGGCCAGGTTGTACACAAAACCCGAATCAACCATCGCTACTATTGTGGGCAAGAAAACGGCAATCAAGGAAGCTGTTCTTGCCAAAGGTGCAACTATGTTTTCAAAACTGAGATCGCAAGTACTCGAAGATGTTGAAAGACCGTTATTGGTGTGGATAAACGAAAAACAGATAGCAGGAGATAGCATCTCTCAAGCGATCATATGTGAAATGGCTAGGAAGTTGCATGACGATTTAATTAAAAAAATGCCAGCAACTAATGGTGATGTGAGTGAATTTAAGGCCAGCAAAGGTTGGTTTGAGAGATTTAAAGGGAAGGGAAGTAACCCCGGAAAAGGACTTGCCACCTCAAGTCCTAATGGAAGGGGATTCCCCTTCTAAACACTAAGACCATCAACACTCTCCCCTCCCCCCATCCCATCAATCATCACCTGATCTTCAATAAAGGTAAGTGTCATGTAACTGTGCATGTCTTCTTCAGTTTGTGTGTATTAAAATTAATATTTCATGTGGTAAAAACAATTTTTTTTAATACTTTGGGGTGTCCTACACGGATAAATTTGATTTCCATTATTTCTTATGGGGAAAATTAACTTGGCTAATGATAATTTTGACTAACGATGAGCTCTCAGGAACGGATTAATAGCATTAGTCGAGGGTCCATTGTATTTTTCTTTTCTAAGTAACTTATGTGGCCTGTGAGACCAAAGTAAGGTGCATTGTCAATACCAAATTCATTATATTAGACCATAGTGCAATTACTAGTGAGAGTCTGGTGCTATTTTTAATTTGTATTTTTATATTATTAGATTAAACCTAGTTGTACTATAGCTCATTCTAGCTCAATACATAGACTATACCAAAGTCATTATATTAGACCTCAGTGCAATTACAAGTGAGAGTCTTGTGCTATTTTTAATTTGTATTTTTATATTATTAGTTTATACCTAGTTGTACTTCAGCTCATTCCAGCACAACACATTGACAACATCAACTTCCTTATGTGTATTAGTGACTATACTCTATATGACCAAAATGCTTTAGCCATATACTTGTCCAAACTTCCCACCACTACACATATCAGTACTAGAACTCAACACACAACTCAGGATATATATAACAATAATTTAAACCAAGAAGATGATTGATCACATTGACCCTGATCTAAACCTCCATAATCTGACACCCAATCAAAACCTATTGGAAAGTAACTGCCTTTATTACACAGCATCACAAGCCACCACTATCCTAAACAATGCTAAAAGTCTATCAGTATTTAACTACAACATCAGGTCCTTAAAGAAACACTATGATGACCTCCTGGCACTCCTTGAGTCACTAAAAACACCCTTCTCCTGCATTATTCTTACTGAGACCTGGCTTAAGCAGGACACAATAGATATCTACCCTCTACCAGGATACACAGCAATCCACAACTGCAGACCATACCAAGTTGGGGTGGTATTGCAATCTATTACTCTAACCAATTATCTTGTATTAGCACCACTTGCTTTAGTGATGAATATGGGGAATACATTTTTGCTAATTTTACTGTAAAAAACCTTAAGACGCCTATAACAATCGGTGCCATTTACCGGGTACCCCACACAAACATCCCATAACAAACAGACAAATGAATAAGCACCATCTTCTCTTAGCTGGAGACTTCAACATCAACCTTGGCCTACTAGATGATCAGCCTGTAACTGATTTCATCAACAATATGAACAACACACTTCTCATACCAACAATAACTAAACCAACCAGGCTCACTGAGACAAGTGCAACCATAATAGACCATATATGGACCAATATACTAGCCCCCCTTAAATCAGGGATAATCACAGATAGCACTACAGACCACTACCCTACCTTCCTCTTGACAAACATTAGTAAACCACCGCTTGAATACAACAAAGTTTCATTTAGACTCCATGACGAGGCCTCAATAAGGAATTTCACAGCAGACCTAGAGACTGTTGACTGGCCTACAGAATTCTCCAAGGCCAATGGTATTGATGACTGGACAGACATTTTTCTTAACAACAAACATTGTCCTATAAAAACGAAACAGATCACAAACAAACGGCTTGGTTGCCCATGGCTAACCAGCACCATTCTGAAATCCAATGATAAGAAACACCAATATGAAAAGCAATATAGACAGAGCTTAATACACAAAGATATTCTTAAACACTATTCATCAGTTCTCACCAAAGTAATAAAGAAAGCCAAACAACTATACTACTCCAGCAGATTCACTGACACAAGATGAGATATAAAAAAGACCTGGAAAACACTCTCTCAGATTCTAGGGACCCAAAAACTAAAAAAAAAAAGAATATTGTCCTAACTAAACCTAATGAAACACCACTGCATCCCACTGACACAGCTAACAAGATAAACGACTTCTTCTCATCCATAGGATCTAATCTCGCCAATAAAATCCCACGTACCAATGCCCATGCCGGGGACTACCTAGATGGGAATTTCCCAAATTCCTTCTATCTTGTACCAACTGAGCCCACGAAAGTCACCGAGATTATAAAGACACTTAAAAATAACTCAGGGAATCTGTCTCGTGTCCCACCATTATTGTACAAGCGAACGGCCCATGTCCTTTCACATGCTATTTCATTACGTACTTTTAAACAAGTCACTAGAAACTAGCACCTTCCTGAAACTACTCAAGATGACAAGGGTTACACCAATACATAAAGGTGGTGACCCTACAGATTTAAACAACTATAGGCCAATATCAAACTTACAATTGCTATCCAAAATCTTTGAGAAACTTGTGCACAGGAGACTATATTCATTTATAACGGCACAAAACATACTCAACCCCTGCCAATTTGGATTCAGGAAAAATAAAAGCACTAATGATGCAATTATAAAAATGCTAGATCTGCTTTACACAGCATTAGAAAATAAGGAATATCCACTAGGAATTTTTATTGACCTAAGAAAAGCTTTTGACACAGTAGACCACGGCATCCTACTCCACAAACTTGACTATTATGGTATAAGAGGCCATGCGCTTGCATATTTCAAATCTTACCTTACTAATAGGTATCAGTATGTCACCATTAAAGACACAGCATCAACAACACGGCCACTTGATACTGGAGTTCCGCAGGGAAGTGCTCATGGTCCCCTGCTCTTCCTCATATACATCAACGATCTTCCAAACATATCCCAACACCTGAACCCCCATTCTCTTTGCTGACGACATGACTTATGTCATCTCTCACCCTAATCTTGCAACCCTCAACACCATTGTTAACGAGGAGCTTATCAAAATATCGACTTGGATGACAGCCAATAAACTTACGCTTAACACTGACATTAAGATCGACAACACTAACTGCCAGACATAATGAGGGCAAATTCCTAGGCCTATACCTCGACAACAACCTGAATTTCAGCACCAATGTCCAATACATAACCAAAAAAGTATCTAAAACTGTTGTGATCCTCTCCAAGATATGATACTACGTGCCGCAAAATGCCCTTCTCACCCTATACCACTCACTTATTTATCCATACCTCACCTATGCTATTTGTGCTTGGGGATCAACTGCAGCAACACACCTAAAGCCAATAATAACTCAACAAAAAGCCGCAGTAAGAATAATTACTAAATCCCATCCCTGGCAACACACCCCCCACTCTTCATAGATCTAAACTTACTCCCTGTTCAGTACATCCACACTTACTACTGTGCAATCTATATCTACAGGACCTTAAATTCCAATGTTAACCTTGACCTAAAATGCTCTCTTGATAGTTGTGACAGAACCCACAGGCATAACACCAGACACAAACATCTCTATGACATTCCCCGTGTCCAACTAAACCTTTACAAAAATTCAATGTATGTCAAAGGCCCTAAAATCTGGAACACCCTACCTGAAAACTCCAGAACTGCAGACACATTCATCACCTTCAAAACTACCATTAGAAAACATCTTATCTCCCTGATACACACCGTCAACTAATTACACGAATACCACCTGGTGGTTCACACTTTCACTCACCCATTTGACCATAAACAGAAATATCAATCTCAATCTTAAAATAATGAATCCTAACTAGTCATAAGTTGGCCTGTGATACTCCAATACTGAAACTATGTATTGTGCCAAAACAAAAGCATTCACATTGCTAAACTCACACACTAGTATTTAGTCACTTAGCCATAACACCAACTTACCTCATAATTTGTAATATTTTAAAGTTAAGTATTATTCTAAGTCTCCCTGAAATGCCTAGCCATGCTAGGTGTTCTAGTGGCACCCTCTGTAATTAGTATTTTACTACATGTAAACCACACAATAACCAAATTCTGTAAACTCAGCATTGTAATCCTTACAGAGAATAAACTTTGAATTTGAATTTGAATTGTTCAAATACACACTCATTGTTTACAACACAATAACTGAACAAACATTATCACTATTAGATTGTGTACAAAACTTGTTTACACAAACAAACAATACAAAACACTGTTTATTACTATTGTTCCATAATATATATACATATGTACAGTCACTGAACACTTTCCTAGAACTGCTGCAGCTTGTGAAACTCTTTGAAACATGGGTATACGCAGAGTGGTACTTGACACTCCTCACACATAAAACTAGTGTCTTTGAGTGTTTGTGAGCATTTTGTGATATGTCCACATACAAAACACCTCTTCTGAGCACTTTTCTTGAAAGCAGAAGGAGGCAGTTGTATGGGATAGTGATCACCAGGCCTCAAATGAGATGGCATGTGTTGGTAATTTCGTGGGTGCTGGTCTATTGCAGGTGTTGCTCCTTGGTACTTGGCAATTATTTGTTTGATGACTGACAAACAAAATTCACCATATTTTGATTTGTTGTTGGTCCTCAACTTGTATATGTTATAAGCATTTAGCATGGAAATATCAAGAAGATGGAAAAAAAGTTTCATATATACCACTTATAACTCTTGCGTACACAATCAGCAAACCCAATCTGCATGTCACATTTGTCCACTAAGCGCATATTGAGGTTAAAGTCCATGACAACTGCAGGTTTTAGAATGGGTTCATTGGTCTCTCTATTGTGCCTGCCAGTGTGTGCCATTTCGTTTCGGTGAACTGATGTCAACAATGTGACATCACGTTTGTCATGCCACCGAAATGCCATGATGTCATTGGCAGCAAAGGCCTGCACCTCACCTCTGCAAGTGCCAGTGTCGAACCTTGGCATATGTTTACGATTACCATGCACTGTGCCACACACGTCTGTCAGGTTCACTCACAAGAAATCACTGAGTATGGGGCTTGTGTACCAGTTATCAGTATATAATACAGTGGAACCTCAAATATTGAACTTTCTTTGGTCCAGAAGGCTGTTCGAGTGCCTTTACCGAATGAATTTATTCCCATCAGGAATAATGTAAATTAGATTAGTCCATTTCAGACCTTCAAAAATACTCTTATAAAAGCACTTTCAAAAATACACTTACATAATTGGTCGTGTTGGGAGCAGTTCGATTTTTGAGGTTCCACTGTATATGCCCCTTACCATGATATGGTTCCATCATTGTTCTGGCCACATCACCACAGATACCCAATAACTTCCTGGTATCTCTCAATGTATTACTGCAAGTGTACACAATGATATCCAAAACGAGACCACTTTTGCAATCACACAGCACAAATAACTTTATACCAAAGCGTTTCCTCTTGCTTGGTATGTATTGCTTGAATGAGAGTCTTCCTTTGAATAAAATCAAAGACTTGTCAATAATAAGCTTCCTGAAGGGATAAAAATACACTGACCCTCGACCAACGATGGCATCGTATAACGTTAAATCCGACTAGCGATACATTTTAACGCAAAAATTTTGCCTTGACTAGCGCTAAAAAACTCAACAAACGCGATTCGTTCCGTTCGAGACGCGTCCATGTGTGGCCTGAGCGCACCTCATTTGTCCCATGGGTGCCAGTGTTTACAAGCCAACCACTGCGGTCGCATCGAAGCATACAATCGGAACATTTCATATTATCACAGCGTTTTTAGTGATTGCACCTGCAAAATAAGTCACCATGGGCCCCAAGAAAGCTTCTAGTGCCAACCCTGTGATAAAAAGGGTGAGAATTAGTATGGAAATTAAGAAAGATTTTGACGGGTTTGGGGCTAACCCTGAGATGCCTATGCCAGTTGTGGAATCCATTGTGCCTACTTCGAAGATTAAGGAAATGTGTGCAAAGTGGGTTGAACTGCAAACCTTTATGGATGAAAATCACCCTAACACAGCTATTGCAAGCCATGCTGGTGACTATTACAATGACAATGTTATGGCCCATTTTAGACAAATCTTAAAGGAATGGGAGGTACAGAGCTCTATGGACAGATATGTTGTGCGACAGAGGTCCAGTGACTCTCAAGCTGGTCCTAGTGGCATTAAAAGAAGAAGGAAAGTAACCCCGGAAAAGGACTTGACACCTCAAGTCCTAATGGAAGGGGATTCCCCTTCTAAACACTAACACCATCCACACTCTCCCCTCCTCCCATCCCATCAGTCATCGCCAATCTTCAATAAAGGTAAGTGTCATGTAATTGTACATGTCTTCTTCAGTTTGTGTGTATTAAAATTAATATTTCATGTGGTAAAATTTTATTTTTTCAATACTTTGGGATGCCAGCAACGGATTAATTTGATTTCCATTACATGTATTTCTTATGGGGAAAATTAACTCGACTAATGATAATTTCGACTAACGATAATTTTGACTAACGATGAGCTCTCAGGAATGAATTAATATCGTTGGTCGAGGGTCCACTGTTCATGCAACACTTTTGTTTCAGGTACATAAATACATTTCTGATCTTACATAACCTGTCGCTTCTGTCAGGTCTTGTTTTGTCTGAAAAGTGTAACATATGTAACAGTATCAAAAATCGATTCACACCTATAATGTAACTAAAACCTGGGGTTGAAATCAGGCATTCTGTTGCCCAGTATGTGGTGACAGTGTGCTTATACACATGTGGCATAAGCATTATTGTGGCAAAAAACAGGTACATCTTTGCCACAGTTGTGTCCTTTCACTGGTGTAGCCGTGATCTTGGTGAGAGAATTCTATTTACCATGGTGTACTCATAGAATGTGTTGGTTTCCCTGACAATAATGTCCATCAGGGGTTCATCGAAGAATAACTGAAAGCATTCCAGTTCAGTAGCATTGTTCCCACGATGGCCGTATTCCACTTTGTGTTTCATCAAAGTCATGGGGACTGGGAACAAACTCATCACCTTCCTGCCAATCCCAGATGCGGTCTGTTGGTGGGTTCTGGATATTGAAATGTGGTTGTGGTTGTGCAGGTTGTGGGAGTGTGGGGTCGGGTGAGGCTGGTTGTAGTTGTGCAGAGTCAGCAGCATCAGTAGTAGCATGGCCCGCTGCTGGTGCCACATGACTCATGCCACCATCACTATCACCACCACCACCTGCTGCCTCACTCAAATCATTCATACCCATAGTAACAATATCGTCATCTTCATTATCAGGTCATGGTGTAGGGCCACGGGATGTGTTCCGAGATTTACTCCTTCCCCTTGGAACAGCATATGACACACTACCAGACCGCATGCTACGTTGTACATATTGCCGCTTCACTGGGGAATATTCACCCTCACTGTTGCAGCTAGAACTGTTTTCAATAGCTTTGAAATCACTATCACTATCACTTTCACTGCTCACATCTGAGTCTTGTACATGGGCAAATAGTCTCCTCTTTCATCCTGGTACAGGTGAACATGAACGAGCCGGCCCAGCACCAGAGGTGGAAGGTCGTGGGTCATCTGGGTTTTCATCACTAATTACGTTATCCTGGGCACTGTTTTCAGTCACACCCGCTTGAAAACCTTGGAATTCACTTTCACTGACACTTTCATCGCTGTTAGAGCTATCACTTGGGAACAAAAGCCCTCCAATCCACCGAGGAGTGAGGTACTTCTTACTGCGGGGCATGGTGAAAATGGACTACCAAGATGGCGCTCCCACAATGCACCACTGAGTCCCAGATTTTTTTTCACAGGGTGCACACCCACCACTCAGACCCACTCACTCTCATGTAGGCCTACCAGCTTTCTCCCACTTGATTTGAAGCCACTAGAATTTATGCGTATAAATACGTCAGAAACAGTGGCGCGTAAGATGTATATATACGACCAAAACAGTCAAAGGGTTAAGTCCAAGCAGTCGGTCAAGAGGTAGGCCGTTAAATGAGGGGTGCCTGTAATTCTAGGGTACCTTTGATATACCTTTGAAGAATTTCGAGAGTTTATCTACTCTGAGTCTGGCCATGGGCCACTCTCGTCTGGTGCTTGCCTGGTCAACCAGGCTGTTGCTGCTGGAGGCCCGCTGCCCCACATATCCATCACAGCCTGGTTGATCTGGCACCTGGTGAAGGTACTTGTCCAGTTTCCTCTTGAAGGCTTCTACACTTGTTCCAGCAGTGTTTCCGATATCTTCTGGTAAGATGTTGAAAAGTCTGGGACCCCGGATGTTGATACAGCGTTCCCTTATTGTCCCCACCGCACCCCTGCTCCTCACTGGGTTTATTTTACACTTCCTCCCATATCTCTCACTCCAGTATGTTGTTATGGGAGTGTGCAGATTTGGGACCAAGCCCTCATTTACCTTCCAGGTATATATTATCATGTACCTCTCTCTCCTCCGCTCCAGTGAGTACATGTTCAAGACTTGCAGGCATTCCCAGTAGTTTAGGTGCTTTACTGGCTCAATGTGAGCCATAAATGACTTCTGTATTTGCGCCAGCTCCGATATTTCTCCTGCCTTGAACAGGACTATCAGCACTGGAGCAATATTTTAAGTGAGGGAGCACTAGCGATTTGAAGAGTGTCACCATCGGCATTATTTTCCTTGTTTTGAAAGTTCTCAATACCCACCCCATCATCTTCCTGGCTGTCGTGATCTTTGTCTTGTTAGGGTCTTTAAAAAAAAGGTCCACTGACATAATTATTCCTAGGTCTTTTACGTGTTCCTTATGTTCTATTTGGTGACCCTCTTGAGTTTTGTATATAGTGCTCCATTTGAGTTCTTCATTCTTTCCATACCTAAGCAGCTGGAACTTATCACCACTGAACATCATGTTGTTTTCCACTGCCCACTGGAAAACCCTGTTTATGTCTTCCTCTACTTTTTCAGTGTCCTCTACAGTACTGACTTTCATGCTTATTTTAGTGTCATCTGCAAATGATACAAAAGTGTGCTGGGTGTTTTTGTCTATGTCTGCTATGAGGATGAGGAACAGCAGAGGTGCCAGGACAGTGCCTTGTGAGCTTTTGACCTCGCTGATGCTGGATCTTGCCCTGTTCACTACTACTTTTTGTGTTGTGTGTTCGGAAACCGAAAATTCATCTGCCTACCTTCCCCGTAATGCCCATGGCCTTCATTTTGTGCGCTATCACTCCATGATCGCATTTGTCAAGCGCCTTTGCAAAATCTGTGTAAATCACATCTGCGTTTTGGTCGTCTTCCTGTGCCTCCATAATTCTGTCATAATGGTTCAGCAGCTGTGACAGACATGATTGTCCTGCTCTAAAACCATGCTGGTTCGGGTTATGTTGGTTGTGCTGGTCCATGAAATTTGTAACCTTCCATCTCATCACTCTTTCGAAGATTTTTATGATGTGTGAGGTTAGGGCTACTGGTCTGTAATTTTTAGCTAGTGCTCTACTACCTCCCTTATGCAAAGGAGCTATGTCTGCACTCTTTAAGGCCTCCGGTATTTCACCTAGATCTAAGCTCTTTCTCCAAAGAATACTGAGGGCTCGTGCTAGTAGTACTTTGCACTTCTTTATACACAGAGCATTCCATGAATCTGGTCCAGGTGCTGAGTGAGTGGGCAAGTTTTCCATTTCTTTTTCGAAATCTATGGGATTTGTACTAATGTCAGTTAATTGGTCTGTGCGGCCTTCTTCTGAAGTGAAAAATATTTCTGCATTTTCTACCTTGCTGTCATTTAGTGGGTTGCTGACCACCGACTCATACTGTTCTTTTAGGATTTCACTCATTTCTTGTTCTTTGTCGGTATATGAGTCTCCTCTCAGTAGTGGTCCAATTCTACAGGTAGTTCTTAGCTTGGATTTTGCATAGAAATAGAAATTTTTTGGGTTTCTTGCAATATCCTGTATGTCCCTTTGTTCCCTTTGTACTTCTGTGAGGTATGACATCCTAAGTTTTTGCTCTAATTCAGTGATCTCTCTGCTAAGTCTATCTTTTCTCTGTTGTAGCGTATTTGTTTTTAAGCAGTTCAGTAACCTGTTTTTTTCTTCTGTACCAACTCCTATGCTCTATATCAGATCTTCTTCTGGGTTTCCTCAGTGGTACATGTTTCATACATACTTTGTATGCTTCTGTATTCAGCTTCTCTAGGCACTGGTGGGGATTTAGGTCGCTCATGTCTGATTCCCAGGGTATGTCTGATAGCTCGTTTTATTTTTTCCCAGTCAATTCTATGGTTATTAAAATTAAACTTACTGAACATCCCGTCTCTAACTTTAGTGATGCAGTTTCCTACCCCTGAGTTAATACTAGTTTGAACATCTATGATGTTATGATCAGAGTAAATAGTTTCGGAAACTGTTGTCTCTGATCAGTTCCTCGTTGTTTGTGAATATCAAATCCAGGGTATTTTCATTTCTGATGGGATCAATTACCTGTTGGTTTAAAGAGAACTTTTCACAAAGCCTCATTAGTTCCCTGGTATGTACCTGTTGAACCAGGGTGCTTCCCGGAGATATTTCTGGTATAACATTATGTTACGCCATCTTCCATTTTACATGAGGGTGATTAAAATCTCAAAGGAGTAAAATATTTGGTGTAGGATTTTCTAGCCTATCCAGATACCTATCTATCTTACTTAACTGATCTGTGAATCCTCAGTAGTTGCCGATAGTGGTTTGTATACTAGGATAATTACCAAATTCCTATTTTCAACTTTAATGCCTAGAATTTCTGCTATTATAGGTAGTAGGTTGGTAGACAGCAACCACCCAGGGAAGTACTACCGTTCTGCCAGATGACTGTGAAACAGAAACCTGTAACTGTTTTACATAATGGTAGGATTGCTGGTGTCTTTTTCTGTCTCATAAACACGCTAGATAACAGGGACATCTTGCTACTCCTACTTACACTTTGGTCACACTTCACAGACACGCACATGCATATACATATACATACATCTAGGTTTTTCTCCTTTTTCTAAACAGTTCTTGTTTTTCTTTATTTCTTCTATTGTCCATTGGGAAGTGGAAAAGAATCTTTCCTCCGTAAGCCATGTGTGTCGTATGAGGCGACTAAAATGCCGAGAGCAATGGGCTAGTAACCCCTTCTCCTGTAAACATTTACTAAAAAAGAGAAGAAAAACTTTATAAAACTGGGATGCTTGAATGTCCATGGATGTAGTGTGGATGACAAGAAACAGATGATCGCTGATGTTATGAATGAAAAGAAGTTGGATGTCTTGGCCCTAAGCGAAACAAAGCTGAAGGGGGTAGGGGAGTTTCAGTGGGGGAAATAAATGGGATTAAATCTGGAGAATCTGAGAGAGTTAGAGCAAAGGAAGGGGTAGCAATAATGTTGAAGGATCAATTATGGAGGGAGAAAAGAGAATATGAATGTGTAAATTCAAGGATTATGTGGATTAAAGTAAAGGTTGGATGCGAAAAGTGGGTCATAATAAGCGTGTATGCACCTGGAGAAGAGAGGAATGTAGAGGAGAGAGAGAGATTTTGGGAGATGTTAAGTGAATGTATAGGAACCTTTGAACCAAGTGAGAGAGTAATTTTGGTAGGGGACCTGAATGCTAAAGTAGGAGAAACTTTTAGAGAGGGTGTGGTAGGTAAGTTTGGGGTGCCAGGTGTAAATGATAATGGGAGCCCTTTAATTGAACTTTGTATAGAAAGGGGTTTAGTTATAGGTAATACATATTTTAAGAAAAAGAGGATAAATAAGTATACAAGATATGATGTAGGGCAAAATGACAGTAGTTTGTTCGATTATGTATTGGTAGATAAAAGACTGTTGAGTAGACTTCAGGATGTACATGTTTATAGAGGGGCCACAGATATATCAGATCACTTTTTAGTTGTAGCTACACTGAGAGTAAAAGGTAGATGGGATACAAGGAGAATAGAAGCATCAGGGAAGAGAGAGGTGAAGGTTTATAAACTAAAAGAGGAGGCAGTTAAGGTAAGATATAAACAGCTATTGGAGGACAGATGGGCTAATGAGAGCATAGGCAATGGGGTCGAAGAGGTATAGGGTAGGTTTAAAAATGTAGTGTTAGTGTGTTCAGCAGAAGTTTGTGGTTACAGGAAAGTGGGTGCGGGAGGGAAGAGGAGCGATTGGTGGAATGATGATGTAAGGGAGAAAAAGTTAGCATATGAGAAGTTTTTACAAAGTAGAAGTGATGCAAGGAGGTTAAGAGAGTGGTGAAGCAATGTAAAAAGAGAGCAAATGAGAGAGTGGGTGAGATGTTATCAACAAATTTTGTTGAAAATAAGAAAAAGTTTTGGAGTGAGATTAACAAGTTAAGGAAGCCTAGAGAACAAATGGATTTGTCAGTTAAAAATAGGAGAGGAGAGTTATTAAATGGAGAGTTAGAGGTATTGGGAAGATGGAGGGAATATTTTGAGGAATCGTTAAATGTTGATGAAGATAGGGAAGCTGTGATTTCATGTATAGGGCGAGGAGGAATAACATCTTGTAGGAGTGAGGAAGAGCCAGTTGTGAGTGTGGGGGAAGTACATGAGGCAGTAGGTAAAATGAAAGGGGGTAAGGCAGCTGGGGTTGATGGGATAAAGATAGAAATGTTAAAAGCAGGTGGGGATATAGTTTTGGAGTGGTTGGAGCAATTATTTAATAAATGTATGGAAGAGGGTAAGGTACCTAGGGATTGGCAGAGAGCGTGCATAGTTCCTTTGTATAAAGGCAAAGGGGACAAAAGAGAGTGCAAAAATTATAGGGGGATAAGTCTGTTGAGTATACCTGGTAAAGTGTATGGTAGAGTTGTTATTGAAAGAATTAAGAGTAAGACGGAGAATAGGATAGCAGATGAACAAGGAGGCTTTAGGAAAGGTATGGGGTGTATGGACCAGGTGTTTACAGTGAAACACATAAGTGAACAGTATTTAGATAAGGCTAAAGAGGTTTCTGTGGCATTTATGGATTTGGAAAAGGTATATGACAGGGTGGATAGGGGGCAATGTGGCAGATGTTGCAGGTGTATGGTATAGGAGGTAGGTTACTGAAAGCAGTGAAGAGTTTTTACGAGGATAGTGAGGCTCAAGTTAGAGTATGTAGGAAAGAGGGAGATTGTTTCCCAGTAAAAGTAGGCCTTAGACAAGGATGTGTGATGTCACCGTGGTTGTTTAATATATTTATAGATGGGGTTGTAAGAGAAGTAAATGCGAGGGTCTTGGCAAGAGGCGTGGAGTTAAAAGATGAAGAATCACACATAAAGTGGGAGTTGTCACAGTTGCTTTTTGCTGATGACACTGTGCTCTTGGGAGATTCTGAAGAGAAGTTGCAGAGGTTGGTGGATGAATTTGGTAGGATATGTAAAAGAAGAAAATTAAAAGTGAATACAGGAAAGAGTAAGGTTATGAGGATAACAAAAAGATTAGGTGATGAAAGATTGGATATCAGATTGGAGGGAGAGAGTATGGAGGAGGTGAATGTATTCAGATATTTGGGAGTGGACGTGTCAGTGGATGGGTCTATGAAAGATGAGGTGAATCATAGAATTGATGAGGGAAAATGGGTGAATATAATGCAGAGAACTCGTAGTTTGGAAGTTAGGAGGAGGTGCAGGATTGCCAAAACTGTTGTCCAGAGGGCTGAAGAAGGGTTGTTGAGGTGGTTCGGACATGTAGAGAGAATGGAGCGAAACAGAATGACTTCAAGAGTGTATCAGTCTGTAGTGGAAGGAAGGCGGGGTAGGGGTCAGCCTAGGAAAGGTTGGAGGGAGGGGGTAAAGGAGGTTTTGTGTGCGAGGGGCTTGGACTTCCAGCAGACATGCGTGAGCGTGTTTGGTAGGAGTGAATGGAGACAAATAGTTTTTAATACTTGACGTGCTGTTGGAGTGAGAGCAAAGAAACATTTATGAAGGGGTTCAGGTAACCGGCAGGCCGGACTTGAGCCCTGGAGATGGGAAGTACAGTGCCTGCACTCTGAAGGAGGGGTGTTAATGTTGCAGTTTAAAAACTGTAGCGTAAAGCACTCTTCTGGCAAGACAGTGATGGAGTGAATGATGGTGAAAGTTTTTCTTTTTCGGGCCACCCTGCCTTGGTGGGAATCGGCCAGTGTGATAATAATAAATAAAAAAAAAAAATTTCAACTATATCATTTGTAGAATTCAGCACTTTTGTGCAACAGAAAGTATCCTTTACATAGAATCCTACTCCTCCCTGTGACCTATTGATTCCATCACATCTATACATGTTGTAGTTTTCTATCTATCTCTCCGTCCAAAACATCCCTTGTATGTGTTTCTGTAAATGCTCCGAACATGGCATTCGCTTCTGTTAGGAGCCCACTGACATAACTGTCGTTTTTATTTGATTTCAAACCCTGTATATTTGCAAATATGAAGCAGGAATTACCAAGTGGGATGTTTTGTCTTGTTTTGTGTTTCACTAGTACCACTGGTGGTGTACTACCTGGCATGTCCCCTGGTGTACACACCCCTGGTTTCTCCAGTACTGGCTTCATGTTTGTTTGCTTATTCGGTCTTGACAGGCTGATGCCTGGTTTGGCACGCCCCATTTTACTGCCCACCTGTCCTCTCTGTACCATTCCCCCTGTCTGTGGCAGTTCTTTCAGGAAATTCATAAGTGTTTGCTTGCACACTAAACAATAACTGCAACAATCCTTGTCCTTCTTTAATTTTTACATAACAGTATAACCCTTTCATTATTCAGCACTTTCACCATACACTATACCAAACTGCTACTATACTGTGCTCACCAATTCACTCTTATTCAGTGGATCCTCAAATAACGATATTATTCCGTTTCAGAGAGCTTGTCTTTAACCGATTCTGTCGTTATCTGAATTAATTTTCCCCATAAGAAGTAATGGAAATCCAATTAATCTGTTCCAGACACCCAAAAGTAATAAAAAAAATAATTTTTTTTACATGAAATATACATTCCCCTACACAGAAAACAATGAGACTTGCAGAATAAATACATTAATAAGTAATAAAATGACACTTACCGTTACTGAAGATGTATTTGATGAGTGATGAGATGGGAGGAGGGCAGAGGATGGAGGAGTTTACAATTGTTTGGAAGGGGAATCCCCTTCCATAAGGACTTTAGGTACCAAGTCCTTTTCTGAGGTTGCCTCCTATTACAAAAACACTAATTGGGTTTTACATTAGTGTTAGTAATATAAAAGTTCAGGATACATATACAATGGACCCCCGGTTAACGATATTTTTTCACTCCAGAAGTATGTTCAGGTGCCAGTACTGACCGAATTTGTTCCCATAAGAAATACTGTGAAGTAGATTAGTCCATTTCAGACCCCCAAACATACACGTACAAACGCACTTATATAAATACACTTACATAATTGGTCACATTCGGAGGTAATCGTTATGCGGGGGTCCACTGTATACACATGAAAATAAATTAATCTTTAATATTATATAAAAATTAATCTTTGGTCTAGAGGTATTTAAAACATATATATATATGTTACAATAATAAATTATTAGCATCTTAAAATAATATACATATCTATGCTAAAATAATAAATTATAAATAACATTTGTATAATAATAAATTATGATCAACTCCGTGTCTCACACGACACTTATAATGACGCTCTGTGTCCCACACAAAACTTATTCGAGATGTGACGCTCCTTCTCCACCTTGTCACTCGACACCCTTTTCGCCGTGTGATGACGCTCCTTCACAACCGTGTCCCTTGACACCCTTTTCTCTGTCACCAGACACTCCAGCTCTCCGTGTCACACGACTCCCTTTTCTCTGCGTCATCCACACCCTTTTTCTACTGTGCCACACTTGACACCCTTGTCTCTGCGACACACTCACTATCGACGTAGCGTCTTTCGAGAGGCCAGTCACATGATACTATTCAATGTACACTACAACCAGGCCATCTTCAGTGTCACAAGACACCCTTTTCTTTTCAGTGTTCCACTACGGTCCTGTAGCATATCTCAGTGTTCCACTCCATCATACTTGCTTAAGTGTCACACTACGGTCCTAGCCCAGTTCAGTGTAACACTCCAACCTTTTCTTCATGTAATGTCCCACTAAAACAGCATCAGTTGACTTAGCCCACAGTTGACCAGCGTAGGCGGCGAGTCCGCAGACATCACCGGTAGTCCTGTAAATACTCTAAGGCCAGTAGAAGTACACCCTAAGATGGTCTGGTGAGTACTATCTACCACCTTCAAGACCAATTGACACACCGCAAGGTGGTCCGATGAATTGCTAGCAGAACACCATGCTGCAAGCTCACTGAGTGCGGCCGTCAAGTAACTGAGGCCATCAGACTCGGTGAGCTGCGGTGAGCGGCTCTTCTAAAATCAGTAGAAGCCAGTAGAATACTCTCTACTGCCAGTAGATGTGAACCATTAGGTGTTCTGGTAACTACTGCTTAGATGCGTACCATGAGGTGTTCAGATACTTACTGCTTCTAAAGCCAGTAGATGTGTACCATGAGATGTTCAGGTACCTACTGCTTCTAAAGCCAGTAGATGTGTACTGTGAGGTGTTCAGGTACTTACTGCTTCTAAAGCCAGTAGATGTGTACCATTAGGTGTTCAGGTACCTACTGCTTAGATGCGTACCATGAGGTGTTCAGGTACATACTGCTGCGGTGCGTACCGTGAGGTGTTCAGGTACTTACTGCTTCTAAAGCCGGCTCAGCAGTCCCCACATTGGGTTTGATGACGTACCCAGTGGTACTGCCGGCCGGCAGGTTAACCATTTAACCACTAGTTTGGTAGGGGGCCGCAACACCTCCTTTCTTAGTTTTTTAATGCCACTAGGACCATCTTGAGAGATACTGGACCCCTGTCGCACCAAAAATCTGTCCAGAGAGCTCTGTGTCTGGTGTGTCTAAGATTTCCCTAAAATGGGACACAACATTGTCATTATAGATGTTGTCAGCATGGCCTGCAACAGCTGTGTCAGGGTGATGCTTATCCATAAAGGTTTGCACTTCAGTCCACTTTGCACAAATGTCCTTAATCTTTGAAGAAGGCAACTTCCTCCATCTCTCTTCCTCCTCCTCTGAAGGAAATTTCTGAGCTGTAGTCTATTGCTGTTGCACCTCAAGCTCTTGCAGCTCTGCAGTGGTTAGCTCTTAATTGTCGTCCTCCACCAACTCTTCCACATCCTTGCCACTAACCTCCAACCCCTGGACTTCCCCAATGCCACAATAGATTCCACAACTGGCATAAGCTCCTTAAGGTCAGCCCCAAACCCTTCAAAATCCCTCTCTAGTACACAATGTGGCCACAATTTTCTCCACGCAGAGTTCAAAGCCCTGCAAGTCACTCCCTCCCAAGCCTTACCTATAAGGTTTATGCAACTGAGGATACTTAAATGATCTTTCCAGAACTCTCTAAGGGTCAATTCAGTGTCTGAGGTCACTTCAAAGCACTTCTGAAATACTGCTTTGGTGTACATTTTGAAATTTGAAATGACCTGCTGGTCCATGGGCTGGAGGAGTGGTGTTAGGGAGGCAAAAATTTCACTTTGATGAAACTAAATTCCCCCTGAATTTGCTCTTGCAAGTTTGGAGGATGAGCAGGAGCATTGTCCATTAGCAGGAGGCACTGGAGTGGCAATTTATTTTCCAGGAGTTATTTTTTCACACTGGGGTCAAACACGTCATAGAACTGATCGAGGAAAATGTCCCTAGTGACCCATGCCTTACTGTTTGCTCTCCACATCACACACAATTTAGTCTTGACAACACTGTTTTTCTTGAACACTCTGGGGGTTTCAGAGTGATACACGAGTAAAGGCTTGACTCTGCAACCCCCACTAGCATTGCTACAAAACATGAGAGTTAGCCTGTCTTTCATAGGCTTGTGTCCTGGGAGTGCCTTTTCCTCCTGAGTAATGTAGGTCCTGTTTGATATTTTCTTCCAAAACAAGCCTGTTTTGTCACAATTGAACACTTGTTGGGGTTTTAATTCTTCAGCCTCTATGTACCCCTTAAAGTCCTGCACATATTTTTCAGCCACTTTTTTTGTCAGAAATGGCAGCCTCACCATGGCTTATCACACTGTGTATGCCACTACGATTCTTAAATCTCTCAAACCAGCCTTTGCTGGCCTTAAATTAATCAATATCAGCACTAGTTGGAGGCATTTTATTAATGAGATACGCAAGCAGTTGCCTTGCCTTTTCACATATAACAGACTGTGAAACACTATCTCCTGATAATTGTTTCTCGTTGATCCATACCAACAACAGTCTCTCCACATCTTTGAGTATTTGTGATCTCTGTTTTGTAAGCACATTTGCACCTTTCACAACAACAGCTTCCTTGATTGCCTTTTTGTTGGCCAAGATAGTAGCGATGGTTGAATGGGGGTTTGTTATACAACCTGGCCAGCTCGGAGGCATGCACTCCACTTTCGTATTTTCAATGATCTCTCTCTTCAATTCAATAGTATTTCTCACCCTCTTTACCACAGGGCTGGCAATAGATGCTTTCTTTGGGCCCATGGTGGCTTATTTAGCAATTGCAAGCACTAAAAACAATGGAATAATATAAAATGTATCGCATGTACGCATGGAACCATCCTCACTGGCTTGTAAACAATGGCACACTGGCTATACATGGAGTGTCCGGGCAACTCAGGCTGCGCGGACATGTTCATGATGAATGTCTTTAACAGAGTTTTTTTTTTTTGTTAGCCGAGCCAATATTTTGACGCAAAAGCATGTCGGTATCCTATTTTTTCACTATCCGGTGACATCATTAACTGAAGATCCACTGTATTACATAACCACAACACATGTAAAGCTATTCAGAATCTACTTTCCCAATTCTACAATCTCTCTCCACAATAAAAAGTAAAATGCACATGCATTACACTTCTTACTTACCTTAAAATATTTGTAGTCTTAATGTACGGTGAGAGGTGAGTAGTATTTATTGTAAGAAGTCAGGTGTGGGAGGTATGGTAGCCAGCTAGGCCACACCACCTACACGTAATATGCTATGATATTTAAAGCGCCCCAGAGCGATAAAATGCACATACAGTACATTCATTACTTAACTTAAAATATTTGTACTTGCATTACAATATTTGTAGTCTCAGTGGGGTGCAGAGGTCTGGTGATGCCCAGGGCCAACTCCTTGACTGTATGCCCCAAAGACTCAAGTATAAGGCCTAGTTCTGAGAAATATTATGAGAAAGGAAGATATTTTGAATATGTAAACACAGATGGAACATGAAATAAACACTTTATTCGATTTAAATAAATATATAAAGCAACCAAATTTATTAAGTTCTTTTCCCCAAATGATACCTCCTCTCAGAAACTACTTCACTTTTTACATGAGCTGTGACCAATTCTTTTTCAATGCTTATTAAAGCCAGGTTGGTTAATCACTCCTGTGACATTCAAGACCTCAGATATGTTTTTATTAACCCTTTGACTGTCGTGGCCGTATATATATATATGTCTTACGAGGTACCGTGTTTGACGTATATATACTCATAAATTCTAGCGGCTTCAAATCAAGCAGGAGAAAGCTGGTAGGCCCACATGTGAGAGAATGGGTCTGTGTGGTCAGTGTGCACCATATAAAAAAAATTCTGGAGCACGCAGTGCATAATGAGAAAAAAAAACTCCGACTTTTTTTTTAATTAAAATGCCGACTTTGTGGTCGATTTTCGTATAGTATTTATGGTTGTATTCTCGTTTTCTTGGTCTCATTTGATAGAATGGAAAATACATTATAGAAATAGAGGCGATTTTGATTGATTTTACTATAAAAGGATCCTGAAAATGGAGCTCAAAGTATGGGAAATGTTTGATTTTCGCCGATGTTCAAAGGTAAACAAATGATGTCATTGTCCAATAAATGTCCAACTAGCCATTCTAATATGCAGTCATGAAAGGGTTGATGTTATTTATACAATTATTACAGTATTGCAGTAGTCTGCATAACAGTAAATCTTCTATTTTTCGTTTGAATAAAAATTCAAAATAGAAAGCAAGAGTAATATCACAAGGGCCTGGAGACATGACTGATGAACAAAGAAAATGTTATTTTAGAGCCAGGAATGTCTGCATTGTTCATTCTGGTCCTTATTTTGAAATTGTCACATTTTTTAATTTTCGTGAAATTGGCCAAATTGCAAATTTCTGACCACGTTATTGGGTAGTTGAAACCGGTAAATGGGCAGTTTCTTGTACTCAATCGATAGAAAAAATGGAGTTCTAAAGAAATAGCTACGAGTTTGGTCGACTGGAACAATGGAATTAGCCGAAAATAGGGCTCAAAGTGGGCGAAATAGCCGATTTGTAAATATCGCCGAGGTCGCTAACTTCGCGAGAGCATAATTCCGTCAGTTTTCCATCAAATTTCGTTTTTTTGGTGTCATTACAATCGGGAAAAGATTCTCTATCATTTCATAAAAAATAATTTTTTTTTTAAATTTTGCAACACCACGAGACACTTCAGGATTGGGGGTTGCGACAGTCAAGGGGTTAATTTCAGTTTTGAAAATGACCTTTCACAACTTGTGACTGAAAATGTGATGGTAAGCAGCAATCTGTATGAAACACACAGCATTGGAAAGACATCCCTCCCATACTGCATCTTTAGGATCAGGGGGAATTCTATTCCCTCCAGCTTGAAGGAGCATCACAAAATCAATAATTTTGTCATATAACTGAATGGCTGCCACATCATTATCATAATAATTTGCAAAGTCGGAACATTCCTTTTTAAATTTCTCTTTCTTGTTCATCTTCAATTGGGGGGCACCATTTTCTCTGGACAGACAGGGCACACCATGTTAAAGGAATAAAGGGCTAACCATTGCCTCTGTAGTGCAGCGAGCCTCCAAAAATTTATTTATCACTGCTGAACTTTCAAAATCACTATCTTATTTCCCTCTCTAATTGGATGCCATTCCCCTCTGCATGCCACTGTGTAGTCTAAATGTAGGGTGAGAGGTGAGTAGTATTTATTTGTATGGTAGCCAGCCAGGCCAGGCCACCCCACTAACACGTAATGTACTACCACATTTAGAGCGCAGTACAGCGATAAAATGCATATACAGCACATTCATTACTTACTTTATTTGTACTTACCTTAAAATGTTTATAGATTTAATGTAGGGCGAGAGGTGAGTTAGCATTTATTTGTAGGAAGTCAGGTATGGTAGGTATGGTAGCCAGCCAGGCCACACGTAAGATACAGTGGACCCTTGGATACCTGCCATTCCGGATATCAGCCAAATCAGATTTCGGCTGCTTCTTTCTACAGACTAAATTCTATCCTACGTTTCAGCCGGCAACTCAGAAATCAGCCGTATTGGACGCATCCACCCACCGTGTGGGTGAGTCAGTCTGGCTGTGTCTCTTGGTGAGTGAGCATCACTCTGCGCATTCATCCAAACATTTTGTTATAATCCATTGTTTTTTGTGGTTGTTTATCAAGTGCGACTGCGAAACAAGCCACCAAGGGCCCAAAGAAAGTTCCTAGCACCAACCTTTTGGTAAAGGGTTGAGAGAGAGGGAAGAATGTGCCTTCTTCAGTGATTCTATGATATGTACGCTACTAAAGCAGCAGGAGTCAACAAAGGCTATAGCACCAGCCAGCGATAAAGTGTAGCATTAACAGTGTTAAGCAATTAAGTGATAGAAAAAGGAGGACACAAAACTCCTCCAATGTTGTTGGAGGTATATAGGGTGACTGATGACACTGCCTCCTTCACCATCACGTAAGGCTTATCATTCAGTGGCCCTTATACACCCAATAACAACCACCACTCGTGACATTCCTAATACCATATTTTATTCATTCTAGAGTATACATCTTGTTTTTATGTTATTAATATTGCTTACTATATCATATTAGACGAATTGTGCTAGATAAATAAGCCGTATAGTTGATATTAGTGTCATATTGAACGACTATCTTGTCCTGTCTCCCAACACTCTCCCCTGCCATTGCCACAATTCCTAACATACGCCAGAAACAGACCTCTCTGGAACATGTTTATGAGCGACAAGTGTGCAGTGACTCAAGCTAGTCCTAGTAGCATTAAAAAAACAAAGAAGGGAAGTAACCCCAGAAAAGGACTTGGTGCCTGAAGTCTTTATGGAAGGGGATTCCCCTTCCAAACAGTAATTTCTCCATCCTCTCCCCTCCTCCTGTTTTCAAAACACTAAGAAGAGTCTTCAATAATGGTAAGTGTCATGTTGCTATTGTTTTATTCTTCCTGTCTCATTTTTTTCTGTGTAGGTAAATGTATATTTCATGTATAATTTTTTTTTTTAATACTTTTGGGTATCTGGAATGGATTAATTGGATTTACATTATTTCTTATGGGAAAAATGAATTCGGAAATTGTCAAATTCGGCTTTAGTCACACACTTTGGAATGGATTAAATACGATAACCAAGGGCTCACTGTATATTACAGGTCCACCATCACAAATCTGGCAATCAGTCATTTGGTTCCTTCAGTTATCTGGGAATAATTTCAGCTAGCATAATTTCAAATTTCCAGGGTCGCCACACCAACCTGTTTCTACTGTTTGGTGGTGCTACATGCTGCATGAATCATTCCTATTTCTTTTTCTCCATTTATTGTTATAACCTGCTTACCCCTAGCCATGGTTCCAACAAATAAAAGAAATGCTTCTCATTGTGTAAAGCACATACACAGCACATTGTCCATAAAAGATAAGGTGGCTTTGAAGCCACTGTCGGTTGCCATAAGCTTAGTCTCGTGATGCAGGGGAATATGCTTTATTATTACACTAATATCAATACTACAGCTTATTTACCTATCACAAATGATCTAATGACATAATAAACAATATCAATAACAAAAACATTACACAGTGGACCCTCGACCAACAATATAAATCCATTCCTGAGAGCTCATTGTTAGTCGAAATTATCGTTAGTTGAGTTAATTTTCCCCATAAGAAATAATGGAAATCAAATTAATCCGTTCCTGATACCCCAAAGTATTGAAAAAAAAATTTTTTATCACATGAAATATTAATTTTAATACACACAAACTGAAGAAGACATGAACAATTACATGACACTTACCTTTATTGAAGATCTGGTGATGATTGATGGGATGGGAGGAGGGGAGTGTGTGGATGGTGTTAGTGTTTAGAAGGGGAATCCCCTTCCATTAGGACTTGAGGTTTACCTGGAGTTTACCTGGAGAGAGTTCCGGGGGTCAACGCCCCCGCGGCCCGGTCTGTGACCAGGCCTCCTGGTGGATCAGAGCCTGATCAACCAGGCTGTTGCTGCTGGCTGCACACAAACCAACGTACGAGCCACAGCCCGGCTGATCCGGAACTGACTTTAGGTGCTTGTCCAGTGCCAGCTTGAAGACTGCCAGGGGTCTGTTGGTAATCCCCCTTATGTGTGCTGGGAGGCAGTTGAACAGTCTCGGGCCCCTGACACTTATTGTATGGTCTCTTAACGTGCTAGTGACACCCCTGCTTTTCATTGGGGGGATGGTGCATCGTCTGCCAAGTCTTTTGCTTTCGTAGTGAGTGATTTTCATGTGCAAGTTCGGTACTAGTCCCTCTAGGATTTTCCAGGTGTATATAATCATGTATCTCTCCCTCCTGCGTTCCAGGGAATACAGGTTTAGGAACCTCAAGCGCTCCCAATAATTGAGGTGTTTTATCTCCGTTATGCACGCCAAGTCCTTTTCCGGGGTTACTTCCCTTTTTCTTTTAATGCCACTAGGACCAGCTTGAGAGCCACTGGACCTCTGTCGCACAACATATCTGTCCATAGAGCTCTGTACCTCCCGTTCCTTTAAGATTTGTCTAAAGTGGGCCACAACACTGTCATTGTAATAGTCACCAGCATGGCTTGCAATAGCTGTGTTAGGGTGATTTTCATCCATAAAGGTTTGCAGGTTCAACCCACTTTGCACACATTTCCTTAATCTTTGAAGTAGGCACAATGAATTCCCCAACTGGCATAGGTGTCTCAGGGTTAGCCCCAAACCCTTCAAAATCTTTCTTAATTTCCATACTAATTCTCACCCTTTTTATCACAGAGTTGGCACTAGAAGCTTTCTTGGGGCCCATGGTGACTTATTTTGCAGGTGCAATCACTAAAAACGCTGTGATAATATGAAATGTTCCGATTGTATGTTTGGATGCGACTGCAGTGGCTGGCTTGTAAACACTGCGCAGGCCACACGTGGATGCGTCTCGAACTGAATGAATCGCGTTGGTCGAGTTTTTTAGCGCTAGTCGAGGCAAAATTTTTGCGTTAAAATGTATCGTTAGTCAGATTTAACGTTATACAATGCCATCGTTGGTTGAGAGTCCACTGTACTCCAGAATGAATAATATTTGGCATAACACCGAGCAGTTCAACGGAGGTATAAAGAGGATATGGGATACAAGTAGCATCCTCTATTCATCTTGGTGGCTTATATTAGAGAAAACAGAGTACAGCACAGGGCTATCTGCAATATACATTTGTAATGCACCATAAAACAAACAAAAAACTATTTTCTCTACATAGACGATCATACATAGCAGCATACAATACAATAAAAATTTTATATCTTTGCAAGTTTACATTGAGATTCTGTAGTTACAATAATGATTTGCAGTGCAAAGAGAGCCACTATCATGCATTGGCATTATGGGCAGACTAAATCAATGGCTTACAGACTACTTATTACTACAGAAATTGATCAAAGTTTGTACATCTGTTTTTATTTAAAGCAGACAGTAATTTAACTCAAGTTACAATCAGGGGATATTACATTCGGGCAATTTGAAAGTATTTTGTAGGTTGTGTATATCAATAGTTAATACATGTATTAAGTTATATTATTGGAATATAATATTGAGGGTTGGTCAAAGTAGTTTACAGTATGAGAATGTTACAATATGGTGTATGGCAGTATAGTTTTGTGCAGGTATTTATACTACAATGTAGTATTAAGTTATGTATGACCTTTGGGTATTTAAATTTTGAAGTGTTAAGATTTGGGTAACTGGGAGATCCTTTGGCAAATTTAAGTATTGTATATTGAATATTTAGTTTAGGGTGAGTAAATGGTTTTTGAGAAGAGAGTTTAACCCTTTGAGGTTCGACAGGCCCTCTCCGAGACTCGTTCTCAGGGTCGGCCAAATTTAAAAAAAAAAAAAAAAATTCTTATGAAAAGATAGAGAATCTTTTCCCGATCATAATGACACCAAAAGTATGAAATTTGATGGAAAACTTACGGAATTATGCTCTCGCGAAGTTAGCGGTCTCGGCGATGTTTACGCATCGGCGATTTTGCCCACTTTGAGCCCCATTTTCGGCCAATTCCACTGTACTAGTCGACAAAAAACATGAATATTTCGCTAGAACTCCATTTTTTCTATCGAATGAGTGCAAGAAATCACCCATTTACCAATTTCAACTATCCAGTACAGTGGTCAGAATTTAGCAATTTTGCCAATTTCACACAAATTTCAAAAAATGCCAATTTCCGAATAGGGTCCAGAATAAACAAGAAAGACATTCCTGGCACTAAGATGACATTTCCTCTGTTCATTAGTCACGTCTCAAGGCCCCTCTTACATTCATTTGCTTTCCACTTCGAATTTTTATTCTCACAAAAAATAGAAGATTTACTGTTATGCAGACTACTGCATTAGTGTAAAAAATGGTATAAATAATATTGGTGCACTTGCAAAAGAATATTAGACTCACCAGTTGACGTGTATTGGACGCTTGGCATGATTTGTTTACTTTTGAACTTTGGTAAAAATTGAACATTTCTGCTACTTTGAGCTCAATTTCAAGGTACTTTTCATTGTAAAACCAGTCAAAATCATCTCAATTTCTGTAATATGTCTTCCATTCTATAAACTGAGACCACGAAAACTAGAATACAACAATAAATACCATACGAAAATACAGTGCAAAGTCGCTATTTTATTCCAAAAAAACGGTCATTTTTTTTTTTCTCATTATGCACTGTGTGCTGGAGGATTTTTTTTATACTGTGCACACTGACCATGTAAACCCATTCTTTCATATGTAGGCCTACCAGCTATCTCCCACTAGATTTGAGGGCGCTAGAATTTAGGCGTACTAGTACGTAAAAAACCCTGGGTCATAAGCCGTACTAGTATGGCCGAAACCTTCAAAGGGTTAAATTGATGTTGAGACTGGGTTACTTTAGTATTTACTAGTAATGAGTTCCAAATTTCGGGGCCATTTATGTGCATAGAGTTCTTACATAGTGTGATGTGGACACGGGGTACATCAAAAAGTGCTGTGTCTTTTGCTATGGTCATGCGTCCTATTAAAGTTAGTGAGGAGAAGTTTGAGTGATGGGTTTATGTTTGAGTGTAGTGTTCTTTGTATGTAGTAGGCACAAGATTAAGTGAGCATGTTCTTTATGGTGAGTAGTTGTAGACTTCTAAATATTGGTGGAGTATGTTGTCTGAAGTGGGAAATTATTCTGACTGCAGCCTTTTGCTGAGTTATTAATTGTCTTAGATAATTTGATGATGTTGATCCCCATGCACAAATTCCATAGGTGAGATAAGGGTAGATGAGCGAGTGATACAGTGCAAGGAGAGCTGATTGTGGAACATAGTACCATATCTTTGATAGTATGCCTACTGTCTTAGAGATTTACTTAGAAATTTGTTGTATATGGGTCTGGAATTTAATGCTAATGTCAAGGTGGATTCCTAGGAATTTTCCCTCTGTGCATCTTGTGATGGGTGATCCATTTAGCGCTATGTTAAGTAGAACATTTGTGGCTCTGTTTCCAAATTGAATGAAATAGGTTTTGTCAGTATTCAGTGTAAGCTTGTTAGTCATCATCCAGGTAGATATTTTCTGCAATTCGGCATTAACAGTGTTTGCCAGTATAACTGGGTTTGGGTGAGAGAAGACTTATGTTGTGTCATCTGCAAAAAAATGGGTTTGAGTAGTTGTGATGCAATTGGTAGGTCACTGATGTAAATGAGAAAGAGGAGTGGGCCAAGGACACTTCCTTGTGGGACACCAACTGTAATTGGTTGTGTGGAAGAATTAACTCCACTTGTGTACACATATTGCCTTCTGTTACTTAGGTACGACTTTAGGTAGTTGAGGGAGTATCCTCTTATACCATAATGTGTTAATTTGATGTGCAGCAAATCAGGGTTGACTGTATCAAAAGCTTTACATAAATCAATAAAGATTCCCAGCGGGACTTCTTTCTTCTCGAGAGTGGTGTATATTAGTTCTAGCATGTGTACAATAGCATCATTTGTGCTTTTATTAGTCCTGAATCCAAACTGAGAGGGGCTGAGTATGTCTTACGAGACGAGGTAGGAATAGATCTGCCTATGAAATAATTTTTCAAAAATTTTAGAGAGCAGAAGTAAGTTAGATATTGAACTATAGTTATTCAAGTCTGTTTGATCTCCTTTGTGGATCAAGGTGACCCTCGCTATTTTGAGAATTGATGGGAAGGTGGAGGATTCAATGGATTTGTTAAAGAGTGTTGCAATAATTGTTGACAGTACATGAGAAGCTTTTTTGTACATACAAGGTGGTACATAAGTTATTTATATCTCCTACTTTGTTTTTAAGGGTGTTGATGATGAATGAGACTTCTCTTGGGTTGGTTGGAGCTAGGAATAGTGTATTCAGGTAGGTACGCACGAGGAAGTCTGTTGTATGGGTGTTTGAGCTTGGGATTTTGCTTGCTAGATTCTTTCCTATGGTGGAGAAGAAAACATTAAGTGTTTGCTGTTTCAGTTGGTGGGAGTAGGGGTCATCTGTTTTTGCTAATTTGACTGCTTTGTTTTAGGATATCTTTTTAGCTCCTAGAATTTCAGATAGTGTTTTCCAGGTCTTTTTCATATCACCTTTTATGTTATGTAATCTGTTCTCATAATACAATTTTTTGACCTTCTGATCAGGCTGATAAGGACTGACGAGTAGAGAACCTAGGATGACCCAAAAAATTCAGACAAAGTGACTTATTTCTAGTACCTGACTTGGGCTTGTCATATATGATTTTTGGTAAAAGATTAGGTGATGAAAGATTGGATATCAGATTGGAGGGAGAGAGTATGGAGGAGGTGAATGTATTCAGATATTTGGGAGTGGACGTGTCAGCGGATGGGTCTATGAAAGATGAGGTGAATCATAGAATTGATGAGGGGAAAAGAGTGAGTGGTGCACTTAGGAGTCTGTGGAGACAAAGAACTTTGTCCTTGGAGGCAAAGAGGGGAATGTATGAGAGTATAGTTTTACCAACGCTCTTATATGGGTGTGAAGCATGGGTGATGAATGTTGCAGCGAGGAGAAGGCTGGAGGCAGTGGAGATGTCATGTCTGAGAGCAATGTGTGGTGTGAATATAATGCAGAGAATTCGTAGTTTGGAAGTTAGGAGGAGGTGCGGGATTACCAAAACTGTTGTCCAGAGGGTTGAGGAAGGGTTGTTGAGGTGGTTCGGACATGTAGAGAGAATGGAGCGAAACAGAATGACTTCAAGAGTGTATCAGTCTGTAGTGGAAGGAAGGCGGGGTAGGGGTCGGCCTAGGAAAGGTTGGAGAGAGGGGGTAAAGGAGGTTTTGTGTGCAAGGGGCTTGGACTTCCAGCAGGCATGCGTGAGCGTGTTTGATAGGAGTGAATGGAGACAAATGGTTTTTAATACATGACGTGCTGTTGGAGTGTGAGCAAAGTAACATTTATGAAGGGGTTCAGGGAAACCGGCAGGCCGGACTTGAGTCCTGGAGATGGGAAGTACAGTGCCTGCACTCTGAAGGAGGGGTGTTAATGTTGCAGTTTAAAAACTGTAGTGTAAAGAACCCTTCTGGCAAGACAGTGATGGAGTGAATGGTGGTGAAAGTTTTTCTTTTTCGGGCCACCCTGCCTTGGTGGGAATCGGCCAGTGTGATAATAAAAAAAAAAAAAAAAAAAAATTTTCCTCAATTGTTTCCTGGGCTATTTTACTGAAACTTGGGCATGTATGATGGAAAGATACTTCTTAATGTACACCAAAAATGAAAGAAATCAGACCATAAATAACAGTTCATTTCTCAGCCATTAGCCGCCCATTAACAGTATATTTTCGTACGGTTTTTATGGTAGTATTCTTGTTTTTTGGCCTCATTTGACAGCGATAGTATGCCGTAGGCCTACTATCGAAGATACGGTACTGTGTTCCACAGTCAGCACTCCTGGCCCTATATCACTCACTTATTTACCCCTATCTCACCTATGGAATTTGTGCATGGGGCTCAACAACAATAAACCATCTCATACCACTAATCACCCAACAAAAGGCTGCAGTCAGAATGATAAATTTCCACTACAGACAGCACACTCCACCAATATTCAAAACTCTAAATCTACTCACAATACAAAACATTCATACTTATTACTGCACCTACTACATACATAGAACACTTAACTCTGACATAAACCCTCCCCTCAAACATCTCCTTGCCAACCTCAACAGAACACATGACCATAACACAAGACACAGATCACTCTTTGATGTTCCTCGTGTCCATCTCACGCTATGCAAAAACTCAATGCACATAAAAGGCCCTAAAATCTGGAATTCATTACCTGTGAATATAAAAGAAACACTGTCTGTTTATAAATTCAAGTCGCTTCTCAAAAATCACTTACTCACCCACAACTAAATCAATTCTGAATAATTGTATCTCATAAATTGTATCTCATATAGGTATCTCATTATTGTATCTCATAAATGTCAACCTGTGACCAAATCAAACTTTGTTACTATTTAACTTCATTACCTAACAGAATACTCCATTCTACTGATTACACAGCAACACAGTAAATGACCATATGACCTGTCTCTGTAATACTCATTTGTACTAAATTGTTATCTGTTTTACAATAATTTTTGTACCACTGAATGTATCATTGCTTAGTTAATCTTAAGTTAATTTTAAGCTGCCCATAATGCTCTGCATACAAGGGGCTTTGGCATGTTGCACTTTAAAAATTGTATTCCTTGTACTTCTCTGTATCATGTTCAAATTAAATAAATAAATAAATAAATACTGTTTGTACAGCAATGCATGCAACCATACGACCTGTTTTTGTAATACTCATTTGTGCTTAATTGTTATCTGTTTGCAATAATGTTTTACCACTGAATAATTCATTGCTTAGTTAATCTTAAGTTAATTTTAAGCCTGCCCGTAATGCTATGCATTCAAGTGGCTTTGGCATGCTGCATTTAACTGTTTTCTTTTGTACTTCACTGTATCATGTTCAAATTAATAAATAAATAAATAAATAAATAAATAAATAAATAAATAAATAAATATTACTGAAATAGATATGTTCTTGATTGCTTTCACAACTAAAAGTTATCTTGAAATTGAGCTCAATGTAGCAGAAATGTTCAGTTTTTGCCGATGTTCAATGAACTTTCTTGTGTAAGTCAAGTTGGTTAACTTTATTAAGACTATTCTAACTTAACCACTCTGCAATCCGGCAGACTCAATAATTCGGCACACTACAGGTCCCAATGATGCCAGATTTGCGATGGCAGACGTGTATTATTATAATTTATGTAACTACGTATTCGTGTGTACCTGAATAAACTTACCCATAACTTGTTAGAAAGTCTTAATATAATATAATAATATTACTATATATAATACAAAAATATGCAAATATGTATTATAGAAAAAAGTTTACCTTACCATGAAAGCAGACTGAGGCTACAAGCCTAAACATGGTGTTATTATACTACTAAAATGTAGCAGACTGAAGCTACAAGCCTAAACATGGTGTTACTATACCTGGAGTACTTGGAATTCACCTGGAGAGAGTTCCAGGGGTCAACGCCCCCACGGCCTGGTCTGAGACCAGGCCTCGTGGTGGATCAGGGCCTGATCAACCAGGCTGTTACTGCTGGCGGCACGCAATCCAACTTACGAACCACAGCCCAGCTGGTCAGGTACCGACTTTAGGTGCTTGTCCAGTGCCAGCTTGAAGATAGCCAGGGGTCTATTGGTAATTCCCCTTATGTATGCTGGAAGGCAGTTGAACAGTCTTGGCCCCTAACACTTATGGAGTTGTCTCTTAATGTGCTAGTGACACCCCTGCTTTTCATTGGGGGATGTTACATCATCTGCCGAGTCTTTTTGAGTGATTTTCGTGTGCAAGTTCGGTACTAGTCCCTCTAGAATTTTCCAGGTGTATATAATCATATATCTCTCCCGCCTGCGTTCCAGGGAGTACAGGTTCAGGAACTTCCAGCGCTCCCAGTAATTGAGGTGTTTTAACTCCGTTATGCGCGCGGTGAAGGTTTTCTGTACATTTTCTAGGTCAGCAATTTCACCTGCCTTGAAAGGTGCTGTTAGTGTGCAGCAATATTCCAGCCTAGATAGAACAAGTGACCTGAAGAGTGTCATCATGGGCTTGGCATCCCTAGTTTTGAAGGTTCTCATTATCCATCCTGTCATTTTTCTTGCAGATGCGATTGATACAATGTTGTGGTCCTTGACTATAATATAGCAGACTGATGCTACAAGCCTACACATGGTGTTATTATAATGTAGCAGGCTGAGGCTACAAACCTACATATGGCATAACTATACTACTATAATGTAGTAGACTGAGGCTACAAGCCTACACATGGTGTTACCATAATGTAGCAGGCTGAGGCTACAAGCCAACACAAGGTGTTACTATAATGTAGCAGGCTGAGGCTACAAGCCTACACATGGTGTTACTATAATGTAGCAGACTGAGGCTACAAGCTTGCACATAGTGTTACTAAACAACTATAATGTAGCAGACTGAGGCTACAAGCCTGCACATGTTATTATAATGTAGCAGGCTGAGGCTACAAACCTACATATGGTATAACTATACTACTATAATGTAGTAGACTGAGGCTACAAGCCTACACATGGTGTTACCATAATGTAGCAGGCTGAGGCTACAAGCCAACACAAGGTGTTACTATAATGTAGCAGGCTGAGGCTACAAGCCTACACATGGTGTTACTAAACAACTATAATGTAGCAGACTGAGGCTACAAGCCTGCACATGGTGTTACTATACAACTATAATGTAGCAGGCTGAGGCTACAAGCCTGCACATGGTGTTACTACTATAATGTAGCAGACTGAGGCTACAAGTCTACACATGGTGTTACTATAATGTAGCAGACTGAGGCTACAAGCCAACACATGGTGTTATTATAATGTAGCAGACTGAGGCTACAAGCCTACACATGGTGTTATTATAATGTAGCAGGCTGAGGCTACAAGCCTGCACATGGTGTTACTATAATGTAGCAGACTGAGGCTACAAGCCTACACATGGTGTTATTATAATGTAGCAGGCTGAGGCTACAAGCCTACACATGGTGTTAATATAATGTAACAGACTGAGGCTACAAGCCTGAACATGGTGTTACTAAAGAACTTTAATGTAGCAGGCTGAGGCTACAAGCCTGAACATGGTGTTACTATAATGTAGCAGACTGAGGCTAGAAGCTTACACATGGTGTTACTATACAACTATAATGTAGCAGACTGAGGCTACAAGCCTGCACATGGTGTTACTATAACGTAGCAGACTGAGGCTACAAGCCTACACATGATGTTACTAATGTAGCAGACTGAGGCTACGAGCCTACACATGGTGTTACTATAATGTAGCAGGCTGAGGCTACAAGACTGCACATGGTGCTACTATACAACTATAATGTAGCAGGCTGAGGCTACAAGCCTGCACATGGTGTTACTATACAACTATAATGTAGCAGGCTGAGGCTACAAGCCTGCACATGGTGTTACTATAATGTAGCAGGCTGAGGCTACAAGCCTGCACATGGTGTTACTATAATGTAGCAGGCTGAGGCTACAAGCCTGCACATGGTGTTACTACAATGTAGCAGGCTGAGGCTACAAGCCTGCACATGGTGTTACTACAATGTAGCAGGCTGAGGCTACAAGCCTGCACATGGTGTTACTACAATGTAGCAGGCTGAGGCTACAAGCCTGCACATGGTGTTACTACAATGTAGCAGGCTGAGGCTACAAGCCTGCACATGGTGTTACTACAATGTAGCAGGCTGAGGCTACAAGCCTGCACATGGTGTTACTACAATGTAGCAGGCTGAGGCTACAAGCCTGCACATGGTGTTACTACAATGTAGCAGGCTGAGGCAACAAGCCTGCACATGGTGTTACTACAATGTAGCAGGCTGAGGCTACAAGCCTGCACATGGTGTTACTATAATGTAGCAGGCTGAGGCTACAAGCCTGCACATGGTGTTACTACAATGTAGCAGGCTGAGGATACAAGCCTGCACATGGTGTTACTATAATGTAGCAGGCTGAGGCTACAAGCCTGCACATGGCGTTATTATAATGTAGCAGGCTGAGGCTACAAGCCTGCACATGGTGTTACTATAATGCAGCAGGCTGAGGCTACAAGCCTGTACATGGTGTTACTACAATGTATCAGGCTGAGGCTACAAGCCTGCACATGGTGTTACTATAATGTAGCAGGCTGAGGCTACAAGCCTGCACATGGTGTTACTATAATGTAGCAGACTGAGGCTACAAGCCAACACATGGTGTTACTACAATGTAGCAGGCTGAGGCTACAAGCCTGCACATGGTGTTACTATAATGCAGCAGACTGAGGCTACAAGCCTGCACATGGTGTTACTATAATGTAGCAGGCTGAGGCTACAAGCCAACACATGGTGTTACTACAATGTAGCAGGCTGAGGCTACAAGCCTGCACATGGTGTTACTATAATGCAGCAGACTCAGGCTACAAGCCAACACATGGTGTTACTACAATGTAGCAGGCTGAGGCTACAAGCCTGCACATGGTGTTACTATAATGCAGCAGGCTGAGGCTACAAACCTACACATGGTGTTACTACAATGTAGCAGGCTGAGGCTACAAGCCTGCACATGGTGTTACTATAATGCAGCAGACTGAGGCTACAAGCCTACACATGGTGTTACTATAATGTAGCAGGCTGAGGCTACAAGCCAACACATGGTGTTACTACAATGTAGCAGGCTGAGGCTACAAGCCTGTACATGGTGTTACTATAATGTAGCAGGCTGAGGGTACAAGCCAACACATGGTGTTACTACAATGTAGCAGGCTGAGGCTGCAAGCCTGCACATGGTGTTACTATAATGTAGCAGGCTGAGGCTACAAGCCAACACATGGTGTTACTACAATGTAGCAGGCTGAGGCTGCAAGCCTGCACATGGTGTTACTATAATTTAGCAGGCTGAGGCTACAAGCCAACACATGGTGTTACTACAATGTAGCAGGTTGAGGCTGCAAGCCTGCACATGGTGTTACTATAATGTAGCAGGCTGAGGCTACAAGCCAACACATGGTGTTACTACAATGTAGCAGGCTGAGGCTGCAAGCCTGCACATGGTGTTACTATAATTTAGCAGGCTGAGGCTACAAGCCAACACATGGTGTTAGTACAATGTAGCAGGCTGAGGCTGCAAGCCTGCACATGGTGTTACTATAATGTAGCAGGCTGAGGCTACAAGCCAACACATGGTGTTACTACAATGTAGCAGGCTGAGGCTGCAAGCCTGCACATGGTGTTACTATAATGTAGTAGGCTGAGGCTACAAGCCAACACATGGTGTTACTACAATGTAGCAGGCTGAGGCTGCAAGCCTGCACATGGTGTTACTATAATGTAGCAGGCTGAGGCTACAAGCCAACACATGGTGTTACTACAATGTAGCAGGCTGAGGCTACAAGCCTGCACATGGTGTTACTATAATGCAGCAGACTGAAGCTACAAGCCTGCACATGGTGCTACTACATAACTATAATGTAGCAGACTGAGGCTACAAGCCTGCACATGGTGCTACTATATAACTATAATGTAGCAGACTGAGGCTACAAGCCTGCACATGGTGCTACTATATAACTACAATGTAGCAGGCTGAGGCTACAAGCCTGCACATGGTGTTACTATAATGTAGCAGGCTGAGGCTACAAGCCTGCACATGGTGTTACTATAATGTAGCAGGCTGAGGCTACAAGCCTGCACATGGTGTTACTATACAACTATAATGTAGCAGACTGAGGCTACAAGACTGCACATGGTGCTACTATAATGTAGCAGGCTGAGGCTACAAGCCAACACATGGTGTTACTATAATGTAGCAGGCTGAGGCTACAAGCCTGCACATGGTGTTACTACAATGTAGCAGACTGAGGCTACAAGCCAACACATGGTGTTACTATAATGTAGCAGACTGAGGCTACAAGCCAACACATGGTGTTACTACAATGTAGCAGACTGAGGCTACAAGCCTGCACATGGTGTTACTACAATGTAGCAGGCTAAGGCTACAAGCCAACACATGGTGTTACTATAATGTAGCAGACTGAGGCTACAAGCCTGCACATGGTGTTACTATAATGTAGCAGACTGAGGCTACAAGCCAACACATGGTGTTACTATAATGTAGCAGACGGAGGCTACAAGCCTGCACATGGTGTTACTATAATGTAGCAGACTGAGGCTACAAGCCTGCACATGGTGTTACTATAATGTAGCAGACGGAGGCTACAAGCCTGCACATGGTTTTATTATAATGTAGAACATTAAAATGGTATAAAATACCGACAGGTTGTTAGGTAAGACACATATGCAACAGTTAGGTATCTTTATTTTGAAACGTTTCGCCTACACAGTAGGCTTCTTCAGTCGAGTACAGAAAAGTTGATAGAAGCAGAAGATACTTGAAGACGATGTAATCAGTCCATCACCCTTAAAGTTTTGAGGTGGTCAGTCCCTCAGTCTGGAGAGCATTTTTCCATAGAATGAAACAATATGGAGATGAAGTGACAGGATGGAGCCTATTTATAGCGCCAACAGGTGAGACGTAGGTCACTAGGAGAGGTAAGAACTCAGATGTTGGGAGGTCAGGTCCCTGAGTTCTTACCTCTCCTAGTGACCTACGTCTCACCTGTTGGCGCTATAAATAGGCTCCATCCTGTCACTTCATCTCCATATTGTTTCATTCTATGGAACAATGCTCTCCAGACTGAGGGACTGACCACCTCAAAACTTTAAGGGTGATGGACTGATTACATCGTCTTCAAGTATCTTCTGCTTCTATCAACTTTTCTGTACTCGACTGAAGAAGCCTACTGTGTAGGCGAAACGTTTCAAAATAAAGATACCTAACTGTTGCATATGTGTCTTACCTAACTACTATAATGTAGCAGACTGAGGCTACAAGCCTGCACATGGTGTTACTATAATGTAGCAGACTGAGGCTACAAGCCTGCACATGGTGTTACTATAATGTAGCAGACTGAGGCTACAAGCCTGCACATGGTGTTACTATAATGTAGCAGGCTGAGGCTACAAGCCTGCACATGGTGTTACTATAATGTAGCAGGCTGAGGCTACAAGCCTGCACATGGTGTTACTATAATGTAGCAGGCTGAGGCTACAAGCCTGCACATGGTGTTACTATAATGTAGCAGGCTGAGGCTACAAGCCTGCACATGGTGTTACTATAATGTAGCAGGCTGAGGCTACAAGCCTGCACATGGTGTTACTATAATGTAGCAGGCTGAGGCTACAAGCCTGCACATGGTGTTACTATAATGTAGCAGACTGAGGCTACAAGCCTGCACATGGTGTTACTATAATGTAGCAGGCTGAGGCTACAAGCCTGCACATGGTGTTACTATAATGTAGCAGGCTGAAGCTACAAGCCTGCACATGGTGTTACTATAATGTAGCAGACGGAGGCTACAAGCCTGCACATGGTGTTACTATAATGTAGCAGACTGAGGCTACAAGCCTGCACATGGTGTTACTATAATGTAGCAGGCTGAGGCTACAAGCCAACACATGGTGGTACTATAATGTAGCAGACGGAGGCTACAAGCCTGCACATGGTGTTACTATAATGTAGCAGACTGAGGCTACAAGCCTGCACATGGTGTTACTATAATGTAGCAGACTGAGGCTACAAGCCTGCACATGGTGTTACTATAATGTAGCAGGCTGAGGCTACAAGCCTGCACATGGTGTTACTATAATGTAGCAGGCTGAGGCTACAAGCCTGCACATGGTGTTACTATAATGTAGCAGGCTGAGGCTACAAGCCTGCACATGGTGTTACTATAATGTAGCAGACTGAGGCTACAAGCCTGCACATGGTGTTACTATAATGTAGCAGGCTGAGGCTACAAGCCAACACATGGTGTTACTATAATGTAGCAGACTGAGGCTACAAGCCTGCACATGGTGTTACTATAATGTAGCAGACTGAGGCTACAAGCCTGCACATGGTGTTACTATAATGTAGCAGGCTGAGGCTACAAGCCTGCACATGGTGTTACTATAATGTAGCAGGCTGAGGCTACAAGCCTGCACATGGTGTTACTATAATGTAGCAGGCTGAGGCTACAAGCCTGCACATGGTGTTACTATAATGTAGCAGGCTGAGGCTACAAGCCTGCACATGGTGTTACTATAATGTAGCAGGCTGAGGCTACAAGCCTGCACATGGTGTTACTATAATGTAGCAGGCTGAGGCTACAAGCCTGCACATGGTGTTACTATAATGTAGCAGGCTGAGGCTACAAGCCTGCACATGGTGTTACTACAATGTAGCAGACTGAGGCTACAAGCCAACATATATCTTACCATATATGACACTTGTTATCAACCACAACTTGTTTAACTGTTATTGTATATAATTATAGGTGAATTAACTTAGTTATTTGAGAATATTATTGGTGGTGCCAACAAGTGTGTGTAGTGGTGCTCACACCACTGTTATTAACTCACACCACCAGCAGTAACACTAACTTATACTCTCACCTGCTTGGTCAATAACACAGCTGCTGATCTAACTCCAGCCAGAGATTATATAGCAGGAGAAACATCCAATGTCACCATCACCACCACCAGTGCTGCTGCTGATGTTTACAACAACAACTGAGCTAACACTGGCGCACCACCACCACCAGTACCACCACCATTATCATTACCACCACCATCATTACCACCACCACCACCATCATTACTACCATCACCAGTACCACCACCATCTTTACCACCACCATCATTACCACCACCACCAGTACCACCACCATCATCATCATTACCACCACGACCAGTACCACCACCACCATCATCATTATCACCAGTACCACCACCACCAACATTAAAATGGTATAAAATACCGACAGGTTGTTTGGTAAGACACATATGCAACAGTTAGGTATCTTTATTTTGAAACGTTTCGTCTACACAGTAGGCTTCTTCAGTCGAGTACAGAAAAGTTGATAGAAGCAGAAGATACTTGAAGACGATGTAATCTGGTCAGTCCCCCAGTCTGGAGAAGAGTATTGTTCCATAATCTGAAACAATATGGAGTTGAAGTACGAACGAACGAACGAAAGTTCAGGTAAGATCCCAAATGGGATGAGCGGGGAAGACGGGACAGACGAAGAATAGTGCTGGAGAGGAGTGTTCTTAGTCGTAGAAATAGAGCCAGGGCTTAACCCAGCAGCGAAGGCGATCGTGGGACAGATATTGGGAAGAGAAATTCAGCCTCTTCTGTTGGGACATCGGTGGGGTGAGCGGGGAGGAAGGGACATGCGACGTTTAGCGCTAGAGAGGAGTGTAGAACTGAGCCATGTCTTAACCCAAAAGCTAAGGCGAACGTGGGTCAGAGAATGGTACCTGTCATAGAAGGTACCTGTCAGCGAATCCAAGGTTATTTGTAAATAGGGTTAGGAGCAGGATCATGCAAGGAGTAGAAAAAGTTGTGTTGGTTTGTGGGTCTGCGAATGTCTTCGTCAAGGAGAGAGGTCCAGTAGTCATGTCGTGTCTCAAGTTTGTCAATCTGTCTGTCACTGAGCGTCTTCCTGTACAGATTTAGCGCAGGGATGTCTAATTGAGCAGGGAGAGACTCGCTTGTGGCGAAGTCCTCCCATCTGATATCAAGCACCCAGCGCAGCGCCTTGTTCTGGACACGCTGCAGTTTAAGTTTGTTTTTGCTGCAAGAGAGAGGGCTAGAGGTGAGTAAGTTATCAGAGGACGTATTAGGGATTTGTAGAGGTGTAGTTTGGAGCGTTAAGAGGCATGTTTCAGCTTGTAGAGGCCCGCAAGAGCCTTACTAGCTATTGCATGCCTTGAGTGAATGTGTCCGAGTAAACGAAGAAGGTAGTCAAGATTAACGCCAAGGACAGTGACAGATTGTGTGATGGGGATGTAAGTGCGGGTGTCAGCTGTTCTGAGCTCGACAGGTAATGGAGGATCACGTTGTAGTGATACTGGTCCTGTGGGGAGCAGCAGCAGGATAATACTGCACCACCTCTTGGGGCCCTTAACAACAACAACAGTTTGGTGTGTGTCATGGGCGCCAACACATGGTGTGTGATTCTCTCCTACTATATCCATTTATCAGTGATGCAGATTACATGGTGAGTTTAAATATGTGGCCTGTAGTTATAACTTTTCTCTTGACATATGCAAGACATCACCATCCCTGTAGAAGCCATTATTAGATGTACTAGTCATTATATTTTGTTGTTGCAGAAGTACTATGAAGATTCTATGTTCAATAAAGCCTAGAGATAAGGCCTGTGTTTCTATCACAACAATTTATTGAACATAGAATCCTGGGCTGCCTGGTGGTGATCCTGCGCTAGACTACATCACAACATGGAGCGTTTACTGAAACCTGAGAGGCTAGACTGTGACCCCGGCTTATCAACGGCTGCTCAGGAATGGAAGCACTGGTTTAAGACTTTCGAAAACTTCTTGGGAGCCCTTCCTAAAGAAGATCTAGATAAACTAAGTCTGCTCATCAATTTTGTGTCACCTAAGATATATGAGGCTATTTCTGAGTGTAATACCTACGAAGATGCTATCAAAACCCTCAAGTCTCAGTATATTAAACCTACAAATGAAATCTTTGCACGCTATCGCCTTGCAACTCGCCGCCAGCAGATTGATGAATCCTTAGAGGAATACTTTCAAGCACTGAAAATTTTAGGTAAGGACTGTCACTTCAGCAACCCAGGGCAACATGGGTTTAGAACAGGTCGCTCTTGTCTGTCTCAACTATTGGATCACTACGACAAGGTCCTAAATGCACTAGAAGACAAAAAGAATGCAGATGTAATATATACAGACTTTGCAAAAGCCTTCGACAAGTGTGACCATGGCGTAATAGCGCACAAAATGCGTGCTAAAGGAATAACAGGAAAAGTCGGTCGATGGATCTATAATTTCCTCACTAACAGAACACAGAGAGTAGTCGTCAACAGAGTAAAGTCCGAGGCAGCTATGGTGAAAAGCTCTGTTCCACAAGGCACAGTACTCGCTCCCATCTTGTTCCTCATCCTCATATCCGACATAGACAAGGATGTCAGCCACAGCACCGTGTCTTCCTTTGCAGATGACACCCGAATCTGCATGACAGTGTCTTCCATTGCAGACACTGCAAAGCTCCAGGCGGACATCAACCAAATCTTTCAGTGGGCTGCAGAAAACAATATGAAGTTCAACGATGAGAAATTTCAATTACTCAGATATGGTAAACATGAGGAAATTAAATCTTCATCAGAGTACAAAACAAATTCTGGCCACAAAATAGAGCGAAACACCAACGTCAAAGACCTGGGAGTGATCATGTCGGAGGATCTCACCTTCAAGGACCATAACATTGTATCAATCGCATCTGCTAGAAAAATGACAGGATGGATAATGAGAACCTTCAAAACTAGGGAGGCCAAGTCCATGATGACACTCTTCAGGTCACTTGTTCTATCTAGGCTGGAATATTGCTGCACACTAACAGCTCCTTTCAAGGCAGGTGAAATTGCCGACCTAGAAAATGTACAGAGAACTTTCACGGCACGCATAACGGAGATAAAACACCTCAATTATTGGGAGCGCTTGAGGTTCCTAAACCTGTATTCCCTGGAACGCAGGAGGGAGAGATACATGATTATATACACCTGGAAAATCCTAGAGGGACTAGTACCGAACTTGCACACGAGAATCACTCACTACGAAAGCAAAAGACTTGGCAGACGATGCACCATCCCCCCAATGAAAAGCAGGGGTGTCACTAGCACGTTAAGAGACCATACAATAAGTGTCAGGGGCCCGAGACTGTTCAACTGCCTCCCAGCACACATAAGGGGGATTACCAACAGACCCCTGGCAGTCTTCAAGCTGGCACTGGACAAGCACCTAAAGTCAGTTCCGGATCAGCCGGGCTGTGGCTCGTACGTTGGTTTGCGTGCAGCCAGCAGCAACAGCCTGGTTGATCAGGCTCTGATCCACCAGGAGGCCTGGTCACAGACCGGGCCGCGGGGGCGTTGACCCCCGGAACTCTCTCCAGGTAAACTCCAGGTAAACTCCAAGCAGTGACAGCTGCTCAGTATTGTGAAGAGTCCATCAGGGATGCTTTTATCAGTGGCCTGCAATCACCAATAATAAGGCAGCGTTTATTGGAGAATAAAACTCTCGACTTAGCCGCTGCCTTTGACCAGGCAAGGGCTCTACATTCAGCCCAGAAGAATTCTGAAGTATACAGTACCACTCAGCCTTCTCGAGTAAGTGCTGCAATTCCTGACCAAGACTCTTGCAATGAAGTTACTGTGGAACCTGCCTCAGTGACAGCAGCAGCAGGTACGGTGTGTTTCTTTTGTGGTTTTTCAAGACATCCACGTCCAAAGTGTCCTGCTCGTGAAGCAATGTGCCATAAATGCCACAAGAAAGGTCACTTTGCTAAAGTATGTCGTGCTAATGCATCAACAAGAGCTAGTGCCTCCACACATTCCAGTGATCATGCGACTCTAGCAACAGTGACTTCTGCGGCTACTCCAAATTCACTGTCAAAGGCAGTTGTGAAAGTATTCATCAAAGGAACAGAAGTAGATGGTCTTATTGATAGTGGCAGCTCAGAGAGTTTCATCAACCTTGACTTAGTTAAACGGCTCTCCTTGACTCTACATCACTCATCAGGTACCGTTTCCATGGCATCAACATCTCTCTATTCAGACCTTAGGGTTTTGTAAGGTAAATCTCAGGGTTAATGGAAAGGATTATCAAGATGTACATTTAGCTATTCTGCCACAACTGTGCTCTGATGTTATCCTTGGTCAGGACTTTCAGAAGCTGCATGGTAGTGTCACCTTAACATATGGAGGTGAACTGCCTCCTCTTGTTGTCTGTGGACTTAGCACTTTAAGGGTAGACCCACCAAAGCTGTTTGCAAATCTTACCGCGGATTGCCATCCTATATCAGCTAAGTCACGCCACTATTCTTATGAGGATCGGATGTTCATTGAGAAAGAAACTCAGAGGCTGCTGAAGGAGGGTATTATAGAACCGAGTGATTCCCCTTGGCGTGCACAGGTTGTTGTTGTTAAAGATGGTTATAGGAAACGGAGACTGGCTATCGATTACTCTGAGACAATCAACAAATTTACACTTCTTGATGGGTACCCTCTACCTCGAATTGACGATACAGTGAACAAAATTGCTCAGTACTATGTGTTTAGCACAATTGATCTACAGAGTGCCTATCATCAAGTCCCTATAAGGAATGAAGATAAACCATACACAGCGTTTCAGGCTAGTGATGGCCTGTATCAGTTTACCAGAGTCCCTTTTGGAGTCACCAATGGGGTAGCCTGCTTCCAACGAATTATGGATTCACTCATTCAGGAAGAGCAACTCATGGGAACTTACGCGTATTTAGATAATGTTACCATTTGTGGCAAGACCCAGGAGGAACATGATGCAAACCTTGATAAGTTTTTGGAAGCCGCCAAGAAGAAAAATATCAGTTACAATGAGGAAAAGTGCACTTTTTCAACTAAAAGGCTTAGCATCCTTGGTTATGTAGTGGAAGGAGGTTCAATATTCCCAGACCCTGAACGACTACGACCTCTACGGGAACTTCCAATGCCTCAAGACAAAAAGTCACTCCGAAGAACTCTTGGTCTCTTTGCTTATTACTCACAATGGATCTACAACTATTCAAGTAAAGTCCACCCATTGAGTGCTACCACATTTCCTGTGACAAAGGAAGCAGAAGCCGCTTTCCATACTCTCAAACAGGACATTGAAAACTCAGTAGTTCAAGCCATTGATGAGTCCCTACCATTCGAAGTGGAAACGGATGCATCTGACATTGCCATTGCTGCAGTCTTATCTCAGGCAGGACGACCAGTAGCCTTCTTTTCGAGAACTTTTCAAGGATCAGAGAAATGTTATGCTGCTGTAGAAAAGGAAGCCCAGGCCATCATAGAAGCAGTTCGCCACTGGAGGCATTATTTAACTGGTAGACATTTCACCATAAGGACTGACCAACGGTCCGTGATGTATATGTTCGACAAGAGGCACAAAAGTAGGATAAAGAATGACAAGATATTACGCTGGAGGATGGAACTATCGTGTTATGACTTTGATATTCTGTACCGACCGGGTCAAGAGAACATCTCACCTGATGCATTCTCTAGGTCCCACTGTGGAGCAGTATGTCATGATTTGCAATCACTCTCAGCTCTCCACAAGGCTTTGTGTCACCCAGGAGTTACATGCCTGTACCATTTTGTCAAATCAAAGAACATGCCCTACTCAGTGGAAGATGTGCGACAAGTGATCAGAGCACACAGAGTATGTGCAGAGTGCAAGCCAAACTTTCATCAGCCAGAGAAGACTCATCTCATAAAATCCACCCAGCCTTTCGAAAGATTGAATATAGATTTCAAAGGACCTCAAAGGAGCACAAATCAGAATAGGTATTTCCTTAACATAGTAGATGAATATTCAAGGTTTCCCTTTGTATTCCCCTGTGCAAATATGGCTGCTTCAACTGTTATTAGTTGTCTTTCACAGTTGTTCTCTATTTTTGGTATGCCAGCTTATATCCATTCAGACAGGGGATCCTCGTTCATGAGTAACGAACTTCAGGAGTTTTTGGCTAGCAAAGGTATTGCCTGCAGCAGAACAACAAGCTACAACCCTCAAGGCAATGGTCAAGTGGAGCGGTTCAATGGTACTATATGGAAGGCAGTTACAATGACATTGAAGTCGCGCAATCTACCTGTTCAACACTGGCAAACTGTCCTACCTGATGCTCTTCACTCTATTAGATCACTGCTGTGCACAGCTACTAATGCAACCCCTCATGAAAGACTCCTCAACTATTCACGTCGTTCCTCTACGGGAGCCTCCGTGCCCACTTGGTTATGTCATCCTGGACCCGTTCTCCTGAAGAGTCACCGTAGGATGAACAAGACGGATCCTTTAGTGGAAGAGGTAGAGTTCCTGCAAGCTAATCCACATTACGCCCACATTCGCTACCAAAATGGTGAAGAGACTACAGTATCTACAAGACATTTAGCCCCAGTTGAAATCCCTATTAGTGTGGAATCTCAAGATACACCAATAGATGTGAAAGATGCTTCGTTTTCTCCTGGAAAGCCCCTTGAGACTACCCCTATGGAAATAGAGGATTCTGCTCCAGCAGTTAATCAAACCCCGCTGGAAAATATCGAACCTGGTGAAGAGGCTCAAGGGCTATGAAGGTCGGGATGTGTACGTCGCCCACCTAACAGTTTGGGAGATTACTGTCTGATATTTTAGAAGGGGGAGATTGTAGTGATACTGGTCCTGTGGGGAGCAGCAGCAGGATAATACTGCACCACCTCTTGGGGCCCTTAACAACAACAACAGTTTGGTGTGTGTCATGGGCGCCAACACATGGTGTGTGATTCTCTCCTACTATATCCATTTATCAGTGATGCAGATTACATGGTGAGTTTAAATATGTGGCCTGTAGTTATAACTTTTCTCTTGACATATGCAAGACACCACCATCCCTGTAGAAGCCATTATTAGATGTACTAGTCATTATATTTTGTTGTTGCAGAAGTACTATGAAGATTCTATGTTCAATAAAGCCTAGAGATAAGGCCTGTGTTTCTATCACAACACACGTTTCCTGTAGTTAAAATACGTAATGCTGGATTTAGCTGCATTGGTTTTGATCCTCCATTTTTGTTCCCAGATGGCTATCCTGTCGACCTCATTTTGTGTTTTGTGTGAGTGTATCTATTTTGCGTGCAGCCAGCAGCAACAGCCTGGTTGATCAGGCGCTGATCCACCAGGAGGCCTGGTCACAGACCGGGCCGCGGGGGCGTTGACCCCCGAAACTCTCTCCAGGTAAACTCCAGGTATTAGCATGAGTGATAAGTTGTGTAATGTCGTCTGCATAGGCTAGTGTAATGGAGTTGTGGTATACAGGTGTTGGAATGTCGTTAATGTATAAAATGTAGAGGGTAGGGGAGAGGACAGATCCCTGGGGTACTCTGGCATTTAGTGTGAAGTAGTCAGAGTAACAGCCGAGTAGTGACAGGCAGGTTAAAGTTAGTGCAGAGTTTGTACTTGAGCCCTTCGTGCCAGTGTCAAAAGCTTTTTCAACGTCTTTTGCAACCAGGGCTGTCCTGTTTCTTTGCTTTGTGTTTATGTGGATGTAGTTGAGAATGATGTTAATGGCATCTTGTGTGGATCTTTGTGTTCTGAAGCCAAACTGGCCATCAGAAAGCAGAGAATTGTGTTCCAGGTATCTGCGAAGGCGATGATTGATGAGTTTTTCAAAGAGTTTTCCTAAAGTTTCGAGGAGGCTGATAGAGCGATAGTTTCTAGGGTCAGAGTGGTCTTTATTGGGTTTAGGAAGGAGGATAGCAGTAGCAGCTTTAAAGAGGGAAGGGAAGTATCCAGAGGCAAGGGAGGCATTGAGGAGGTTTGTGTAGGCAGTAATGATAGAGTCAGGAAGGTGTTTCAGGATAATATGGTTTAGGCCAGAGGCACCAGGGGCCTTGGGAGGAAGGTGTCTGAGGAGAGTTTTAACGTCTGTGTTGGTGAAAGGAATGTCAAGTTCTTGCTAGGAGGTAAGAGAGTCCAGATGGATGTGGCTGTCTGGTGTTGTTTCGTATGTGTGTGTAGTGTTCCAGTGTTCTATGTTCTGAATGTGTTGGATAGCGTTAGGGTGGGGTGGGTGAGGGTGGAAGATGTTCTCCCAGATGTGTTTGAAGATGTTAGTAGCAGCCTGCGGGTCTGCGATGTGTGTGTTGTTGTGGGTGATGTGTTTAAATTTGTTGGTGGGAGTGGTGCCTCTGATTATTTTGATAAAGTTCCAGAAGGCTTTGTTTTTAATACGCTGTTTGTCCGCTTGTAGTATGAGCTGTGACCAGTGATTGTTGTGGTCTTGGTCTAGACTGTGTAGAATGTTCTTTCTGAGGTAAGCGAGATCTAATCGGACTTGATTAAATCTGTGTGTGTTGTAGAGAAAGCGGTTGTGGTAACAGATACTTGAAGACGATGTAATCAGTCCATCACCCTTAAAGTTTTGAGGTGGTGAGTCCCTCAGTCTGGAGAAGAGTATAGTTCCATAGTCTGAAACAATATCCGATGTTATCCTGACGCCAAATGACTTCGAACAGGCGATAAATGACATGCCCATGCACTCTGCCCCAAGGCCAGACTCATGGAACTCTGTGTTCATCAAGAACTGCAAGAAGCCCCTATCACGAGCCTTTTCCATCCTATGGAGAGGGAGCATGGACACAGGGGTCGTCCCACAGTTACTAAAAACAACAGACATAGCCCCACTCCACAAAGGGGGCAGTAAAGCAACAGCAAAGAACTACAGACCAATAGCACTAACATCCCATATCATAAAAATCTTTGAAAGGGTCCCAAGAAGCAGGATCACCACCCATCTAGAAACCCATCAGTTACACAGCCCAGGGCAACATGGGTTTAGAACAGGTCGCTCCTGTCTGTCTCAACTATTGGATCTCTACGACAAGGTCCTAAATGCACTAGAAGACAAAAAGAATGCAGATGTAATATATACAGACTTTGCAAAAGCCTTCGACAAGTGTGGTGTAATAGCGCACAAAATGCGTGCTAAAGGAATAACAGGAAAAGTCGGTCGATGGATCTATAATTTCCTCACTAACAGAACACAGAGAGTAGTCGTCAACAGAGTAAAGTCCGAGGCAGCTACGGTGAAAAGCTCTGTTCCACAAAGCACAGTACTCGCTCCCATCTTGTTCCTCATCCTCATATCCGACATAGACAAGGATGTCGGCCACAGCACCGTGTCTTCCTTTGCAGATGACAACCCGAATCTGCATGACAATGTCTTCCATTGCAGACACTGCATGGCTCCAGGCGGACATCAACCAAATCTTTCAGTGGGCTGCAGAAAACAATATGAAGTTCAACGATGAGAAATTTCAATTACTCAGATATGGTAAACATGAGGAAATTAAATCTTCATCAGAGTACAAAACAAATTCTGGCCACAAAATAGAGCGAAACACCAACGTCAAAGACCTGGGAGTGATTATGTCGGAGGATCTCACCTTCAAGGACCATAACATTGTATCAATCGCATCTGCTAGAAAAATGACAGGATGGATAGTGAGAACCTTCAAAACTAGGGAGGCCAAGCCCATGATGACACTCTTCAGGTCACTTGTTCTATCTAGGCTGGAATATTGCTGCACACTAACTGCACCTTTCAAGGCAGGTGAAATTGCCGACCTAGAAAATGTACAGAGAACTTTCACGGCGCGCATAACGGAGATAAAACATCTCAATTACTGGGAGCGCTTGAGGTTCCTAAACCTGTATTCCCTGGAATGCAGGAGGGAGAAATACATGATTATATACACCTGGAAAATCCTAGAGGGACTAGTACCGAACTTACACACGAAAATCACTCACTACGAAAGCAAAAGACTTGGCAGACGATGCAACACCCCCCAATGAAAAGCAGGGGTGTCACTAGCACGTTAAGAGACCATACAATAAGTGTCAGGGGTCCGAGACTGTTCAACTGCCTCCCAGCATACATAAGGGGGATTACCAACAGACCCCTGGCAGTCTTCAAGCTGGCACTGGACAAGCACCTAAAGTCAGTTCCTGACCAGCCGGGCTGTGGCTCGTACGTTGGTTTGCGTGCAGCCAGCAGCAACAGCCTGGTTGATCAGGCTCTGATCCACCAGGAGGCTTGGTCACAGACCGGGCCGCGGGGGCGTTGACCCCCGGAACTCTCTCCAGGTAAACTCCAGGTAAACTCCAGACTTATGAATAAGACTCCATAATTAATCTAAAACTTGTAAAAATTTGAAAGAAAAAGGGATTATTACAGAATAGATAATTCAGTTATACACTTAAGCATCTAATAGAACCTTAATTATTTGAACAAGTGTGAGTTTATGAACTACGGTAGAAGTTCATAAACATATAATAAAAGAAAGTATTAAAAACAAAATCAGTAGCACCTGAGGTAGTCAATAGCACCTGGAGTATTTTAATATATGTGACTTTATGGACAAGACTGAAAAAAATAGTAAATCTGCTGAAATTAGTCCTTTAATTATTGTTAGAACTAGGAGTATAGCAATTACTGAATAAAGGGCAGTACAATATATTGGTATATAGAGAATTATTTCAGGAGAAATGTACGTGCACGTTCTGCAGTCGCACTAGATGGTGAGTCAATGGGTTTGACCCCACTGATCTCTCACCGTATTCCACTTGACAAAGGTACTAAACCCATTTATGTACCTGCGTATCGCCTGCCACATGCGCAAAGAGTCTTCGCCGAAGAACTCATTACACGGAAAAGCAGGGGTGTCACTAGCACGTTAAGAGACCATACAATAAGTGTCAGGGGCCAGAGACTGTTCAACTGCCTCCCAGCACACATAAGGTGGATTACCAACAGACCCCTGGCAGTCTTCAAGCTGGCACTGGACAAGCACCTAAAGTCAGTTCCTGATCAGCCGGGCTGTGGCTCGTACGTTGGTTTGCGTGCAGCCAGCAGCAACAGCCTGGTTGATCAGGCGCTGATCCACCAGGAGGCCTGGTCACAGACCGGGCCGCGGGGGCGTTGACCCCCGAAACTCTCTCCAGGTAAACTCCAGATGCTCCGTGATGGAGTTATTGAGGAGTCCACTTCCCCGTGGAATGCTCCCCTTATTCTGGTCCCCAAGAAAGATGGAACCTGGCGCCCTGTTATCGATTACAGGAAACTGAATGCATGTACGATCCCAGACCGCTTTCCGTTGCCAGTTCTGAACGACCTGTTGCAGAACATCGGCGATAATAAGGTCTTTTCATCTCTTGATCTTCTTCAAGGGTTCTGGCAGATCCCCCTCGATGATGAGAGCAGAGAGTTGACAGCTTTCTCTATGCCAACTGGTTATTACCAGTTCAAGAGGATGCCACCAGTTCAAGAGGATGCCCTTCGGCTTGCGCGGAAGCCCAGTCACGTTTAGTCGTTTGATGACGACAATTTTCCATACCCTCCTAGGTGGCACGCTCGTGGTCTACCTGGATGATCTCATAGTCATGTCGCAAGATGTCCCGTCACATCTTGAGAAACTTGACAGGGTATTGGACAGGCTAGCTCAGGCAAACCTTAAGGTAAAGCTCTCCAAATGTCATTTCCTCCGGAAGGAAATAAAATTTCTGGGTCACGTAGTGACTCTGAATGGCATAAAGACAGACGAGTCTAAAATCTCGGCCGTGCGGAAATTCCCCAGACCCATGATGGCGGATGCAGTCCGGTCCTTCATAGGCCTGGCGGGTTTCTACCGCACCTTTATCGCAGGTTTCTCCACCATTGCTGCAAGCGGGTGGTTAATGATACGTTTTCGGAGGCTTCTTCGTTTATTGTTAAGTCGTGGTGGGTACACAGGCTTGTGTGTTGTGCCCATGGCCCGGGAGGGCCATGCCCACGAGAGAGAGCTAGGAGTAGCCTTGTGTCTTGCTGCTAGGCCACTGTGTGAGTGAGGGTGAGGCAAGTCTGGGCATACTGAAGTGGCAAGGCCTATAGGTGGCAGCACCAGCATGGCACGAAATATGAACTAAGCTGGCAGACAGCATGGGCTGTCTGTGCAGACAGTACAGGCTGTCTACATACGCTCGGCCACCTACCGCGCGTCGTCCCGACGCGACAATACTGGTGGTAAAAGAAACTCGGTCTCTCTCTCGTAGGACCAGGGCACAGAACACAAAATAAAAACATATATTTACATATGGACATGGAAAAAAAACTTCCTACAGGGAGGGAAGAAAAAACATGTGGGGTGTGCTAAACATCGTGGTCATAGGCAGTGAGCATTGAAGTGCATCACTGCACGCCTTCCTGCGTCTGGACAGATACTGCAACACAGGAGACATCGCTGCGGCTGAGCTGTGACGTAACAGGTTACGGTCTCCTCTGGAACGGTGAAGCAGTCATCGTAGGAGTCGCTGCAGGTTTTCACTCAACCTGGGGCACGTAATGCTGGTGCCCTCGAGTGAGGCGTCGACAAAACTCGGCAACAGGGCAGGACTTCTGGCAAGCGACTCAGGAGGACACTTCTTGACTGGTACTGTCGCTGGGCTGTCACTGCCGGCGAGCGTGGGGCGAGTTGTGGCAGAGACGACTGGGCAAAACATCTGGGAGTCATAACATCATACACCAGACTGCAGTGAAAGAGCTAGCAGTCAAAGTGACATCTTTGTGCAGGCTGCTCACTGAAGCTTTTGACACGAGGCTGACACAGTGTGTCATTCTCTCGACAGTTGGAGTTATAGCAGAGGTTAGTCTAAGCGTCCCCAGACTTGTTTCTCTACATATAACTGCATTCTGAAGGTCTGGAGGTGAAGTGAAACAAACACACGGGTGACTTAACACAGTGGTGCTACTCAGGTCTGGCTCAGACCTCACTGGACACACGGAAACTTTACACACCCGCGGTACATGGCTTAAACTAGCAAATGATGCTTTTCTTTGGAGGCTTCTTTGTTTATTGTTAAGTCGTGGTGGGTACACAGGCTTGTGTGTTGTGCCCATGGCCCGGGAGGGCCATGCCCACGAGAGAGAGCTAGGAGTAGCCTTGTGTCTTGCTGCTAGGCCGCTGTGTGAGTGAGGGTGAGGCAAGTCTGGGCATACTGAAGTGGAAAGGCCTATAGGTGGCAGCACCAGCATGGCGCAAAATATGAACTAAGCTGGCAGACAGCATGGGCTGTCTGTGCAGACAGTACAGGCTGTCTACAAATGTAAAAAGGGACTAAATTAAGTAGTGGTAAAACAACCTTTAATAGATTGACACTATGATATAAAATTAATCTGAGAGTGAGATTTGCCTTATAACATAAAGTTTGAGTAATTAATATCACTAAAGAAATATTATTTGAGGTAGTTGATACTAGTTAGTGGAAGATGGTACAAGGAATTGCACAGTAGTGTAGTAGGAACATACACTAGTTTGTTATTTGTAGCATGACTCACGAAATCGTAATGACACGATTGCAAACAAACCATACCCCGGCCGGGATTGAACCCGCGGTCAGAGAGTCTCAAAACTCCAGCCCGTCGCATTAGCCACTAGACCAGCTAGCCACAATAAGATTCGTCATGTTGACGGCAGTGAAGGGACTTGAGCTAGAGTTCGTCACGGCCACGCTAGCTGGAGATTCGTCTGTAAAAACTTGCATTTGTGGTCACAGTGGTGCCTGTGCTAACCTTCCTATGGTGTAGAAATATACCTAGTTGGACGAATCTTATTGTGGCTAGCTGGTCTAGTGGCTAATGCGACGGTCTGGAGTTTTGAGACTCTCTGACCGCGGGTTCAATCCCGGCCGGGGTTTGGTTTGTTATTTGTAGTTTAGGAGCAAAGGGAAAATTAGGTAAGATTATAAAAAGAATTATAATAGTGCTTAAGTAGGACTAAATGGTAATACAGATATTATTAAAGAGTAAGTATATTATTAACAAGTAATAAATTGTGAAAGGGAGATCTGGGAAGGTAACACAAATTGGGTCACACAAGGAACTGTGTGGGACACCTGGGATAATGAGGCAGTAAATACTATCCAGGAGGTGAAAGTACAGGGATTAGTTCAATAATGGCAGAATAACATACACTAACATATTTCAATGATTTGGTCACTAATATCAGTCAGACTCTGTAATGTTTGCATCATGAAGGAAGTTTGCTAGTTTATTTTCATTTGTAATATAGTACACACGGCTTACATTTGTTTTTCTTACTAGAATTTGTCCATCACGTACAAAGCACTGGTGAATTTTATCATTATTCTCACGTTCCAGTTTTCTCACTGTACAGGAGGTTCTGTCGTTTTCTTGCGAGACTCATTTATGTATATATAATTTTTTGCTTTAATAGATGAACTTATTAGGTTTTTTTTCTGTCTTGTGTGTGAAATCTGAGCATAACACTTCTTCTCCCTTGGTTCCCTACCTTTGTAACTTGTCATGATTGTGATCAGACTTACCTGGAGTTCATTACCTTTGTAAATTGTGAGTTCATTACCTTTGTAAATTGTGAGTTCATTACCTTTGTAAATTGTGAGTTCATTACCTCTGTAACTTGCTCAGGTATCAAAACTTTGGAGTCCAGTCCCTGGACCAATTATGTACCTCTGTAATCTTTTGACTACCGCCCACAGGATGGGTATGGGGTGCATAATAAACATATTAAACTAAACTAACTTGGTTCCCTAGTAACCGTGATTCTTTTATTTCCGACACTGACGCATTAACCTGTAGGTGGTCGTGTATGATCTAGAGAGTTGTAGCTTTGCAGTTGGTATGGTTTAATTCACTAGGAAAGAGTGGACTGTTAATTACTACTGCATCGGCTAGCTTATCTTGCTCTGCCTTATCATCTTGGTAAGCAATATAATTGTTCAAGTGAGTATCCATGTTTATTTTCCAGTCCTTGGCGGCATGTTCAATCTTCGTGTTTTGGGATGCTGTTTGATCGGTGTGGCTGGCTATGTGTGACTGAGAGTCTTGCCAAAATCAATCGTGCCAGTTGATGTTAGCTGTTGTTCAAGGTTGTTGATCTTATTCTCAAGGTGAAGTAACTTAGATTCATGGTTTGTTATTGTTGCGTGCAGAGACATATTTGTTATTGTTGCGTGCAGAGACATGTTTGTTATTGTTGCGTGGAGAGATATGTTTGTTATTGTTGCGTGCAGAGACATGTTTGTTATTGTTGCGTGGAGAGATATGTTTGTTATTGTTGCGTGGAGAGACATGTTTGTTATTGTTGCGTGCAGAGACATGTTTGTTATTGTTGCGTGCAGAGACATGTTTGTTATTGTTGCGTGCAGAGACATGTTTGTTATTGTTGCGTGGAGAGACATGTTTGTTATTGTTGCGTGCAGAGACATGTTTTCAGCACGAAGGTTTTAAGTTATCCGCCGTTAGTGTGGTGATGTAATTCTTTAGAGCGTCAGGATCATTAGTCATACCTGAGAGCTTATCAGATGGGTTAAATCCATTACCGCCACCACCAATACCACCACCATCATCATTACCACCACCACCAGTACCACCACCATCATCATTACCACCATCACCAGTACCATCATCATTACCACCACCACCAGTACCAAAACCATAATTACCATCACTCCCACCAGTACCATCATTATCACCAATACCACCACTATCATTACAACCACCACTATCATTACAACCACCACCATCATTACCGCCACCACCATTACTACCACCATTACTACCACCACCATTACCGCCACCATTATTACCATGACCACCGCTACCACCATTACCACCACCATTAGAACAACCACCATTACCACCACCACCATTATTACCACCACCCCTATTACCACCATCATTACCACCATCATTACCACCACCACCATTACCACCATCATTACCACCACCACCATTACCACCACCATCATTATCACCACCCCCAGTACCACCATCATTACCACCACCATTACTACCACTACCACCACCCCACTATCATTACCACCACCATTACCCCCACCATCATTACCACCCCAATCATTTTCACCAACCCCACCATTACCACCACTACCAATACCACCACCTCTATAACCGCCATCATTACCACTGTCACAATCATTAAGGCCGTCACCATCGTAACCACCATCATTATCACACCCACCACCATCATTACCACCACTGTAACCATTACAGCATCATCATTTCACCACCACTGTAGACAGCCTGTACTGTCTGCACAGACAGCCCATGCTGTCTGCCAGCTTAGTTCATATTTCGCGCCACTCAGGTGCTGCCCTCTGTAGCCAGGCCTCAAGGTAGGCACGCCAGCCTGCCGGCCCATGCTTCTCCCTCACTCCTAGGCCGACCGACTTGACAGACACAAGTGCTCCCCCTCCACGGACTGGCTTGCGGTCACTCCCTCACACTGCCCGTTGTGTACTCACTCCTACCCAATTAAAGCCAAACTAGTCCACGGCCGTATCATTGCTACCTACGCTACCTTCATCGGCACTAAACCGCTGTTCAGCAGTAAGAACAGTAATAACACCACTATCATTATCAAAACTGCAACCATTACCAGCAACATCATTACCACCATTGCAGCTATTACCAGCATCATCATTGTCACCACTACAACCATTACCAGCATCATTACCACCACCACTATCATTACCACCTCTACCAATACCATCATCATTACCACCACTATCTTCATCACCACCACAACCAATGTCATTACCAACACAACCACCACCACTATTTCTTAATATCCATTATCTTTATCGCTGCACACTAACAGCACCTTTCAAGGCAGGTGAAATTGCTGACCTAGAAAATGTACAGAGAACCTTCACGGCGCGCATAACGGAGATAAAACACCTCAGTTACTGGGAGCGCTTGAAGTTCCTCAACCTTTTAGTTAGTTTAATATGTTTATTATGCACCCCATACCCATCCTGTGGGCGGTAGTCAAAAGATTACAGAGGTACATAATTGGTCCAGGGACTGGACTCCAAAGTTTTGATACCTGAGCAAGTTACAGAGGTAATGAACTCACAATTTACAAAGGTAATGAACTCACAATTTACAAAGGTAATGAACTCACAATTTACAAAGGTAATGAACTCACAATTTACAAAGGTAATGAACTCACAATTTACAAAGGTAATGAACTCACAATTTATAAAGGTAATGAACTCACAATTTACAAAGGTAATGAACTCACAATTTACAAAGGTAATGAACTCCAGGTAGGTCTTGTCATAATCATGACAAGTTACAAAGGTATTTACACTTTACAGAGGTACGACCTGTACTCCCTAGAATGCATGCGGGAGAGATACACTTGGAAAATCCTCCCCTCAAGGAAGGCTCCTTGATGTTGGTGAGAGGCTCTTGATTTAGGGAATTGGATCTGTGCTCCAGTTCCCCGAATTAGCCTGAATGCCTTCCACATCCCCCCCCAGGCGCTGTATAATCCTCCGGGTTTAGCGCTTCCCCTTGATTATAATAATAATAATTGGAAAATCCTAGAGGGATTAGCACCAAACTTGTACACGAATATTACTCCCTATGAAAGCAAAAGACTCGGCAGACGATGCAACATTCCCCCAGTGAAAAGCAGGGGTACCACTAGTACGATAAGAGACAACACAGTAAGTGTCCTGGGCCCAAAATGGTTCAACTGCCTCCCAGCATACATAAGAGGGATTACCAATAGACCCCTGGCTGTCTTCAAGAAGGCACTGACCAAGCATCTAAGGTCAGTAACTGACCAGCCAGACTGTGGTTCGTACGTTGGGTTGCGTGCGGCCAACAGTAACAGCCTGGTTGATTAGGCCCTGATCCCCCATGAGGCCTGGTCACAGACCGGGCCGCTGGGGCGTTAACTCCCGAAACCCTCTCAAGGGATACTCCAGATATACTCCGTATTAAGTTAAGGTTAATGAAGCAATTCGTTAAGACCTTGGACAAAGACAACATCTGCGTCAAGTACATTTGGAGATCGTTCACTGGACTAAATACAGAAAAACTGAAAGCTGAAATCTTTGATGGTCTTCAAATTCGACAGCATATCAAGAATTCCTTTCAAAAGTACGATACTATGTACGACACACAGCACTACTTACACTATTATACTATACACTGATCTACCCCTACCTCACCTATGCTATTTGTGTCTGGGAATCAACAACAACAAATCAGCTAATGTTAATAATTACTTAACAAAAAGCTGCATTGCGAATGATCACATACTTCACTGGTAGACAGCCCTCCCCCACCATTCAGACTTAAACTTGTTCACTATACAAAACATTTACTCGTTGTGGCATGCAAAGAGTACGTAACCTTTATTCGGCGCATGGACACACCCTCATTTACAGGCTATCTCCCCCAACCAGCGAACCAGGTTGCTAAGAGTTGATGATGGGGCCCCATCGTTCAACTAGTGACCAGGTTCTAGCCAATAAGAAGGTGGGATTGACAATCGCAGAGGTTATGTGGGTACCGCTCTCCTGTCTGCCCTTGTCATTCCCATTCTAGAGCTGGTTGAAGCACGGTCTGCTATCTTGTGGCTTCTATTTCTGCCTTGCTTACCGTGGAGTGCACTATATTTATCACTGTACATAGTGTACATATTGCTGTTCTAAATTGGTGAAGGATAATATAAGTCTAAACTTTTTCTACTGTGTTTATTTGCTCCCATTACACCTGGGATAACAGGCCATTTGAAATCCTAGGTTGTAATACTCGTACTACTGTGCAAGCTACATATACAGAACAATCAATCCTGATATAAATCCTGACCTGAAGCTCTTTCTTGACAGTTACAGTAGGACCCTCAGACACAATACTAGGCATAAAAATCTCTGACATTCCCCGTGTCAAGCTATATCTCTTCAAAAATTCGATGTACATCAAAGGGCCCAAAATATGGAGCTGTTTGCCAGAAATCTCCAGAACCACTGAGTCAGCCAGTATTTTCAACACTACCGTTAAAAAATACCTTATCTCCTTAACCTATCCTAGCCCATCATAAATACATATGTAAATACTACACAAGCATTTGCTCAATATCACAAAGATAGGTAAAAACATTATAATCAATGTATACTTACTCTCAATATCTGTAATCCTCTTAAACGTTAATCAATCCATTGTGTCAGCTTTAGGTCAATAATCAAAACTGTAATTCCTCTCTATCTAACTTATTAAAGCCACATAGCATAAACAAATAGAATATTCAGTTCTGTTGTATTCATTGTGAACTCTTAAATTTAAAATTACACTCACCGAAGTGACCATATGTACAAAATTACTCACATTGTTATTGCCTTATTGATCTTAAGTTAGTCTTAAGTTTGCCAGAAATACTCTGCATATAAAGGATCTTTCGACATGTGCACCCAGTTGTTATATTCCTTCGTACAAACATGTATCGAGTTGAAATTAACTTCTTATTCTTAAAGGTATCAAGGCAGATGGGATACACACATGATGACAGAATATTTCTGGAGTCTCCGACGGTTTTTTAGTTTAATATCTTTATTATGTACCCCATACCTATCCTGTGGGCGGTAGAGAAAAGATTACAGAGGTACATAATGACGGGTCTGTGCTGATGACCAACATAATGATGGGTCTGTGCTGATGACCAACATAATGACGGGTCTGTGCTGATGACCAACATAATGATGGGTCTGTGCTGATGACCAACATAATGATGGGTCTGTGCTGATGACCAACATAATGACGGGTCTGTGCTGATGACCAACATAATGATGGGTCTGTGCTGATGACCAACATAATGACGGGTCTGTGCTGATGACCAACATAATGATGGGTCTGTGCTGATGACCAACATAATGATGGGTCTGTGCTGATGACCAACATAATGATGGGTCTGTGCTGATGACCAACATAATGACGGGTCTGTGCTGATGACCAACATAATGACGGGTCTGTGCTGATGACCAACATAATGACGGGACTGTGCTGATGACCAACATAATGATGGGTCTGTGCTGATGACCAACATAATGATGGGTCTGTGCTGATGACCAACATAATGACGGGTCTGTGCTGATGACCAACATAATGATGGGTCTGTGCTGATGACCAACATAATGATGGGTCTGTGCTGATGACCAACATAATGATGGGTCTGTGCTGATGACCAACATAATGACGGGTCTGTGCTGATGACCAACATAATGATGGGTCTGTGCTGATGACCAACATAATGATGGGTCTGTGCTGATGACCAACATAATGATGGGTCTGTGCTGATGACCAACATAATGACGGGTCTGTGCTGATGACCAACATAATGATGGGTCTGTGCTGATGACCAACATAATGATGGGTCTGTGCTGATGACCAACATAATGATGGGTCTGTGCTGATGACCAACATAATGACGGGTCTGTGCTGATGACCAACATAATGATGGGTCTGTGCTGATGACCAACATAATGATGGGTCTGTGCTGATGACCAACATATTGACGGGTCTGTGCTGATGACCAACATAATGATGGGTCTGTGCTGATGACCAACATAATGATGGGTCTGTGCTGATGACCAACATAATGATGGGTCTGTGCTGATGACCAACATAATGACGGGTCTGTGCTGATGACCAACATAATGATGGGTCTGTGCTGATGACCAACATAATGATGGGTCTGTGCTGATGACCAACATAATGACGGGTCTGTGCTGATGACCAACATAATGATGGGTCTGTGCTGATGACCAACATAATGATGGGTCTGTGCTGATGACCAACATAATGATGGGTCTGTGCTGATGACCAACATAATGACGGGTCTGTGCTGATGACCAACATAATGACGGGTCTGTGCTGATGACCAACATAATGACGGGTCTGTGCTGATGACCAACATAATGATGGGTCTGTGCTGATGACCAACATAATGATGGGTCTGTGCTGATGACCAACATAATGATGGGTCTGTGCTGATGACCAACATAATGACGGGTCTGTGCTGATGACCAACATAATGATGGGTCTGTGCTGATGACCAACATAATGATGGGTCTGTGCTGATGACCAACATAATGACGGGTCTGTGCTGATGACCAATATAATGACGGGTCTGTGCTGATGACCAACATAATGACGGGTCTGTGCTGATGACCAACATAATGACGGGTCTGTGCTGATGACCAACATAATGACGGGTCTGTGCTGATGACCAACATAATGACGGGTCTGTGCTGATGACCAACATAATGACGGGTCTGTGCTGATGACCAACATAATGATGGGTCTGTGCTGATGACCAACATAATGACGGGTCTGTGCTGATGACCAACATAATGACGGGTCTGTGCTGATGACCAACATAATGACGGGTCTGTGCTGATGACCAACATAATGACGGGTCTGTGCTGATGACCAACATAATGACGGGTCTGTGCTGATGACCAACATAATGACGGGTCTGTGCTGATGACCAACATAATGATGGGTCTGTGCTGATGACCAACATAATGACGGGTCTGTGCTGATGACCAACATAATGACGGGTCTGTGCTGATGACCAACATAATGACGGGTCTGTGCTGATGACCAACATAATGACGGGTCTGTGCTGATGACCAACATAATGACGGGTCCGTGCTGATGACCAACATAATGATGGGTCTGTGCTGATGACCAACATAATGACGGGTCTGTGCTGATGACCAACATAATGACGGGTCTGTGCTGATGACCAACATAATGACGGGTCTGTGCTGATGACCAACATAATGACGGGTCCGTGCTGATGACCAACATAATGATGGGTCTGTGCTGATGACCAACATAATGACGGGTCTGTGCTGATGACCAACATAATGACGGGTCTGTGCTGATGACCCACATAATGACGGGTCTGTGCTGATGACCCACATAATCGTATAAGCAACATTTTCATATGGAGTAATTAGTCGTATCTCTATTAATTTACTTCGTTAATCTGTTATTACATAGAATGAACTGCTAGTATGTATTACATTATTTAATTTTTTTGTGAACTAAAAAATAATTTCGATGCTATTTGTATGCTAGCCCTGCCTGATCGATATATTTCTCGCATATTTTATGTTTTTCAATGGGATACCAAATTTATCAAAACCGATAATATGTTCGGAATGAGCACCACAAATTTACCCTAAAATCGGTGTAATATCATTGACAAGAAAATGGCCAGTGAGCAATCATTCTCTCACACTTTCTCTCGAAGTGAAATGTGATCCAGTTACATCAAATTAATGTAAGAAACTCTGGACAATGAGGCTTATTCAGTCATTAGAAACCTGAATTTGACATATACTTTAAAACTGTAATATTATACTAGACAAAGTTCTCTCTATGCAGGTACCAAAGTGTCCTGCTGCTTAATCCGAGGCTGTTCATTGTATCCAAGTGTAAACATCCACTTGCAGCACAGTAGCTAGAAGTAGAACTAGTAGCAGCTAAAGTGGAACTACTGGTACACAGTAGTGTGGGTACTAGTAGAGTAATGAGGGTATTGGGAGGAGTAATATTACGCAACAAAAGTAATGTGCAGTATATCATATATCTTCCATCCATCCCTATCTCTACAGTAGGTTCCACACAATTTCTGCAATCCAGATTGTCATGTTTTCCCCTCTGACACAGGGAGTATCCGGAGGGATATACTATACTATTCTAAAGTCAACCAATTAGATAACAGTAGACAGTTCTTAATCAAGATAGAAACAGACAGTCTTTCTCAACAGATAATCTCTGCATGAACTCTAAAGTATTGTGCTATTTACAATTCCCATGTACTCTCTCTGTCTGTCTCTCTCTCTCTCTCTCTCCCCCTCCCTCTCTCTCTCTCTCTCTCTCTCTCTCTCTCTCTCTCTCTCTCTCTCTCTCGCTCTCCTTCAGTTCCCCCAAACAAGCAGCCTTCACCAGAGTCCTGGGAGGTCCACTCAAACACGAAACACAACAAACCGTGGAGACATTCCCTCTAATTTTCCAATGTAAGATTAAAGGTTGTCTTAAAGAACAGTGATGGAGTTTTCACGCAATTATCCATGGGGACTGTTACACACGCGGGTTAAGGGAGAAATACTAGAGCTTTCGTTGGTTTATTTCGTGCTTCAGTAATTGAATAACAAGTTATATATAAATAAACTAGGAGGGCTTTATTCATATCTCACTAGGTACTAGGTTGGTAAACAGCAACCATCTAGGTAGGTACTGTCCTGTGATGTGTGTGAAATGAAATACCTGTTAAATATTGCTGCACAGCAACTTTCCCGTAAGGCACTACCGTCTTGTCACATGAGTGAAACAGAAGCCCGATAAACGTTTTACACTCTGGCAGTAAGGTAATACATTACTAAACAGCATCTATCTAGGGAGACATATATCATAAAAGTGTGAAATGTTGCCTGTTGAACGTCTTTGCACTTCATTAGTAGACAACATATAGATATAGTAGGTATGAGGAATTATGTGTACGAAGTTGACAGGCAAAGTCCTGAGTTATTACACTCACACAATTTGGGGAGGGTACAACTTAAAGAAATAATACTTAATAATATTAGCTGTACCTCGGATTGGTGGGATGTTAGGTCCAGTGGGTTACAGCACTGTCCCTCCGACAAATTCTAACCATACAATAGAGCAGAAAAGTAACGTGAAGGACCTGGGAGTGATAATGTCAGAGGACCTCACCTTCAAAGACCACAACGATGTATCTACCTCATATGCTAGGAAAATGATAGGATGGATATTGAGAACCTTCAAAACTAGGGATGCCAATCCCATGATGATTCTCTTCAAATCGATTGTGCTCTCCATGCTGGAATACTGCTGTACACTAACGGCCCCCTTCAAGACTGGCGACATTGCAGACCTGGAGAGTGTACAAAGAACTTTCACGGCACATATAAGCATGATAAGACACACAAATTACTGGGAATGGTTGAAGGTCCTTGATCTGTATTCCCTGGAATGCAGGCGAGAGAGATAAATAATAATATACACTTGGAAGGTCCTGGAGGGATTGGTACCAAACCTGCACACGAAAATCACTCCTTATGAAAGCAAAAGACTCGGCAGATGATGCAACATTCCCCCGATGAAAAGCAGGGGTGCCACGAGTACACTGAGAGACAACACAGTAAGTATCCTGGGTCCAAGACTGTTCAACTGCCTCCCAGCATACATAAGGGGAATTACCAATAGACCCCTGACTGTCTTCAAGAAGGCACTGGATAGGCAGCTAAAGTCAGCACCTGACCAGCCAGGCTGTGGTTCGTACGTCAGCTTGCTTACGGCCAGCAGTAACAGCCTGGTTGATCAGACCCTGATCCACCATGAGGCCTGGTCTCAAACCGGGCCGAGGGGGCCCGGTCTGAGACCAGGTCTCATGGTACTCATCCCTAGGTCCAGTGGGTCACAGCACTGTCCCTCCTTCGATGCCCACCTACTCATCCCACACTCCCATTAGATGGACCTTTAAATAGTTATGAATTATTAAATATACACCAGTAACACTGGTAAATTATGTGTGTGGACTGTATATAGATTATTAATAACTTAATTTTACTAATTAGTGGTTTTGTCTACAAAATATACACAATTATAAGAGAACATACATAGAGAATGTGTATAAATTACATATATAATTTTTATATTGCATGATAAGTGTATCATTATAAATACAAAATTTTGATGGATACATCCTAACGCTTCCCTAGGAGACAGATATACTAGAAGTTGGCCAACATAGTAATCTACTGTAGAATTAACTGGGAAACTTACATACATGAGGTGTACCATGTTCTAAGATGACACCGCATCTCTTATATTCCACTTATTAGCTTTATTGTAGCTGAATCACTCTGAATTTCACAATTACAGGAGTCCAAGATGTTTAATTATTTCACAGTTCTCCATTCATGCTGATACACTCCTTATCGGTCGTGATTAAAACTGATTTTTTCTCTATTACACTCTCCAATTGGTTTTATGCTGCACCACATTTCGATGCTCCTCAACCTGTGTGTTGGTTCTCTCAAGGCTAGAAAATTTTCTTAAAGTCACACCAACAGTACAGTTTTGAAACCATTATATTAATTTTTTTACACACTTATTTCAGGAAAATTATATAAAAATCCACATTGTGGCCAGAGGAGGTCGTTGATAGATGACTCAAACAATTTTAAGTGCCTTGTACTCCACCATGTTTTTCCTTTTACTTACAATTTAATTAAGTTTCCATACACTTCCTCTTGAACTCTCCAAATCCAGTATTTTAAAGGATGTGGAAAATTATAAGAGACATTCATTTTATATATAAATTTAAACACCAACAAGGTTACATTAATTAGCTTAGGCAAAGAAGAATACCAGTTAATATCAACGGCTAATGTAGGACTAATTATTGGACTGGTGGTCACCAGAGTTGGATTTAGGGAAAAGGTCCTGGGGCCCAGGTCCCAGGCCCCCCACCAGAAGGAGCCCCCCACCAAATGATGAAAAATATTATGATACATTATACTGAGAACTGAATAGATCGCAAAAAGAGAAAATGTATATAAGAGTTTCAGTTGTGGTGGGATTGGCATGTTGAGTCATCTGATCGCTGGTGTTACATCATAAGTGCGAGTGCGTTGTCAGCTGCATGACGTGAGGATGACTCACAGCACATCATCATCCTGGGTGTGCAGGGTGCTGCAGTATGAATGACTGCTTGATCATGATCAGTATGTGAACAACAGTGTGGTAGTGAGAACCGTCTTTGAACGAGCATGAAGCAAGGGTGGCTTTTGAACCTGACGGTCATGAGCATAGAATCACATCCTGGACTCGTTGGATTTTGATGGAGTCATCAGAGACTTTTCCATTAGGAAAGCAAGGAATGTACCTGGCGTATATTTTATCTGATTGAAGATAACTCCTCATAAGTCTGTACATTACTTATGAGTTACACTTGCAAATGAACCGAGAGGGTGCTAAAATGCACTATAAATACAATTTGTTTCATTTCTTAAGAGGATGGTACATATAGTGAGAGTGGCGAAAGCTTTCCAAGGAGAAGCTTAAAAGTCTTCTAACCATTAGAGTTAGACATTTTTAATGAAAGAGTCCGCCCACCAAACTGGGCCCCGGGCCCCCACCACCTAAATCCGGCACTGGTGGTCACAGTAATTTCAGTCTTTTGTAATGGCCAATTAGCTTTATTTGTCAACCAACTCTGTCCTTTAAACCAATTAATCATAAGTCAAGCCTCATGACAAGAACTCAGGTATATGATTAAAGATTAATACATGTTGACCTCTACTTTTATATTTTCTTGCATTTGATTAATTTCAGCAAAATCTGTTTTGCACCTAGAGTATACCTGGAGAGGGTTTCAGGGGTCAACGCCCCCCTGGCTCGGTTTGAGACCAGACCTCGTGGGTCAAAGCCTGGTCAACCAGGCTGTTACTGCTGGCTGTACGCAAACTGACATACAAACCACAGCCCGGCTGGTCAGGTACTGACTTTAGGTGCCTGTCTAGTGCCTTCTTGAAGACAGCCATTGCATTTGACTCCGTTAGCGGTCCCTTAATGTAAGTAATTTTGTTGTTTGTTGATGGCTTTAGACCCTGTATGTTTGCAAAGATAAATGTCG